>NW_028181414.1:0-160000 GCF_964211825.1 Aythya ferina
AAACCTACCTGATGTTCTCCAAAACCCACAACTTACTCTTTTCCACTAGGATGACCATGGAAAACCCAACGAACCATTCGCTGGGTTCTCGATGGTCGTTAAGTTAAATGGGAGTGGATGGTGGGTTTTGCAGAAGATCAGGTGAGTTTAGAGTGGTTTGGGGGTTGGATCCGTACTTTTTGGGGATTTTCTTGCAGTTTTGGCGGTGATCCCGTTCTTGTTTGGGGTGTTTTTGAAGTTTTTGGGGTCTCCATTGGGTTTTGTTGGGTTTTCCGTAGTCAACATGTTGGAAAAGTGTGAATTGTGGGTTTTGGAGAACATCAGGTAGGTTTAGGGTGGTTTTGAGGTGGATCTATGGTTTTGAGGGGTTTTCTTCCAGTTTTGGGGGTGATCCCGTTTTTGTTTGTCGTGTTTTGGGGTGGATCTATGGAATTCGGGCCTTTATTCTGTTTTTTTGGGTGATCCTTTTCTTGTTTGCGGTGTTTTTGATGTGTTTTGGGATCTCCGTTGGGTTTTGTTGGGTTTTGCGTGGTCAACATGTTGGAAAAACGTCAATTGTGGGTTTTGGAGAAGGTCAGGGTGCTTTAGGGTGGTTTTGGGGTGGATCTATGGAATTCGGGCCTTTATTCTGTTTTTTTTTGGGTGATCCTGTTCTTGTTTGCGGTGTTTTTGACGTGTTTTGGGGTCTCTGTTGGGTTTCGCTGGGTTCTCGATGGTCGTTAAGTTAAATGGGAGTGGATGGTGGGTTTTGCAGAAGATCAGGTAAGTTTAGGGTGGTTTGGGGGTTGGATCCGTGCTTTTTGGGGATTTTCGTTCGTTTTTGGTTTGATCCCGTTCTTTTTTGGGGTGTTTTTGACTTTTTTGTTTGTGGTCTCCGTTGGGTTTCGTTGCGTTTTCCATGGTCATCATGGTGGAAAAGAGTAAGTTGTGGGTTTTGGAGAACATCAGGTAGGTTTGGGGGGACTTTGGGGGTGGATTCTTGGTATTTGGGGTTTTCTTCTTTTTTTTTGGGGTGATCCCTTTCTTTTTTGGTGTGTTTTTGACGTGTTTTGCGGTCTTTTTTTTGGGTTTCATTGGGTTCTCGTTTGACGTTAAGGTAAATGGGAGCGGATTGTGGGTTTTGGAGAAGATCATGTCAGTTTACTGTGGTTTTGGGGGGAAATTCATAGTTTTTGGTTCTTTTTCTTCTGATCCCGTTCTTTTTTGGGGTGTTTTAGACGTGTTTTGGGGTCTCCGTTTGGTTTCGTTGGGTTTTCCGTGGTCATCATGGTGGAAAAGTGTAACTTGTGGGTTTTGGAGAACATCAGTTAGGTTTAGGGTGGTTTTGGGGTGGATCTATAGTTTTGGGGGTTTTCTTTCGTTTTTGGGGGTGATCCTGTTCCTTTCTGGGGTGTTTTTGACGTGTTTTGGGATCTCCGTTGGGTTTTGTTGGGTTTTGCGTGGTAAACATGTTGGAAAAGGGTCAATTGTGGGTTTTGGAGAAGGTCAGGGTGCTTTAGGGTGGTTTTGAGGTGGATCTATGGAATTCGGGCCTTTATTCTGGTTTTTTGGGTGATCCTGTTCTTGTTTGCGGTGTTTTTGACGTGTTTTGGGGTCTCCGTTGGGTTTCGTTGGGTTCTCGTTGGTCGTTAAGTTAAATGGGAGTGGATGGTGGGTTTTGGAGAAGATCAGGTGAGTTTAGGGTGGTTTGGGGGTTGGATCCGTGCTTTTTGGGGATTTTCTTCCAGTTTTGGGTGTGATCCCGTTTTTGTTTGGGGTGTTTTTGACGTGTTTTTGGGTCTCCGTTTGGTTTCGTTGGGTTTTCCATGGTCATCATGGTGGAAAAGTGTAAATTGTGGGTTTTGGAGAAGATCAGGTAGGTTTAGGGTGGTTTGGGGTTGGATATATGGTTTTGGGGGATTTTCTTCCAGTTTTTGGGTGATCCCATTCATGTTTGCGGTGGTTTTGCCTGTTTTGCGGTCTCGGTTGGGTTTCTTTTGGTTTTCCGTGGTCATCATGGTGGAAAAGGGTAAGTTGCGGGATTTGGAGAACATCTGGTAGGTTTGGTGGGACTTTGGGGGTGGATTCTTGGTATTTGGGGTTTTCTTCTCTTTTTTTGGGGTGATCCCTTTCTTTTTTGGGATGTTTTTGACGTGTTTTGCGGTCTTTTTTGGGTTTCATTAGGTTCTCGTTTGACGTTAAGGTAAATGGGAGCGGATTGTGGGTTTTGGAGAAGATCATGTGAGTTTAGTGTGATTTTGGGGGCAATTCATAGTTTTTGGTGTTTTTTCTTCTGATCCCGTTCTTTTTTGGGGTGTTTTAGACGTGTTTTGGGGTCTCCGTTGGGTTTCGTTGGGTTTTCCGTGGTCATCATGGTGGAAAAGGGTAACTTGTGGGTTTTGGAGAACATCAGTTAGGTTTAGGGTGGTTTTGAGGAGGATCTATAGTTTTGAGGGGTTTTCTTCCAGATTTGGGTGTGATCCCGTTCTTGTTTGGGGTGTTTTTGACGTGTTTTGGGGTCTCCGTTGGGTTTCGTTGGCTTCTCATTGGTCGTTAAGTTAAATGGGAGTGGATGGTGGGTTTTGGAGAAGATCAGGTGAGTTTAGAGTTGTTTGGGGTTTGGATCCGTGCTTTTTGGGGATTTTCTTCCAGTTTTGGGGGTGATCCCGTTTTTGTTTTGGGTGTTTTTGACGTGTTTTGGGGTCTCCATTGGGTTTCGTTGGGTTTTTCGTGGTCATCATGGTGGAAAATGGTAAATTGTGGGTTTTGGAGAACATCAGGTAGGTTTAGGGTGGTTTTGGGGTGGATCTATGGTGTTGGGGGTTTTCTTTCGTTTTTGGTGGTGATCCTGTTTCTTTTCTGGGTGTTTTTGACGTGTTTTGGGGGCTCTGTTGGGTTTCGTTGGGTTTTCCATGGTCATCATGGTGGAAAAGGGTAAATTGTGGGTTTTGGAGAAGATCAGGGTGCTTTAGGGTGGTTTTGGGGTGGATCTATGGAATTTGGGCCTTTATTCTGTTTTTTTTTGGGTTGATCCTGTTCTTCTTTGCGGTGTTTCTGACGTGTTTTGCGGTCTCCGTCGGGTTTTGTTGGGTTTTCCATGGTCATCATGGTGGAAAAGTGTAAAATGTTGGTTTTGGAGAAGACCAGGTAGGTTTAGGGTTGTTTTGGGGTGGATCTATGGCTTTGGGGGTTTTCTTTCGTTTTTGGGTGTGATCCTGTTCTTGTTTGCGGTGTTTTTGACGTGTTTTGGGGTCTCCGTTTGGTTTCGTTGTGTTCTCGTTGGTCGTTAAGTTAAATGGGAATGGATGGTGGGTTTTGCAGAAGATCAGGTGAGTTTAGAGTGGTATGGGGGTTGGATCCGTACTTTTTGGGGATTTTCTTCCAGTTTTGGCGGTGATCCCGTTCTTGTTTGGGGTGTTTTTGAAGTTTTTGGGGTCTCCATTGGGTTTTGTTGGGTTTTCCATGGTCATCATGGTGGAAATGCATAAATGGTGGGTTTTGCAGAACATCAGGTAGGTTTAGGATGGTTTTGGGGTGGATCTATGGCTTTGGGGGATTTTCTTCCAATTTTTGGTTGATCCCGTTCGTGTTTGCGGTGATTTTTACATGTTTTGGGGTCTCCGTTGGGTTTCGTTGGGTTTTCCATGGTCATCATGGTGGAAAAGGGTAAATTGTGGGTTTTGGAGAACATCAGGTAGGTTTAGGGTGGTTTTGAGGTGGATCTATGGTTTTGAGGGGTTTTCTTCCAGTTTTGGGGGTGATCCCTTTCTTGTTTGTTTTTTTTTTTTGACGTGTTTTGGGGTCTCCCTTGGGTTTCGTTGGCTTCTCGTTGGTCGTTAATTTAAATGGGTGTGGATTGTGGGTTTTGGAGAAGATCAGGTGAGTTTAGAGTGGTTTGGGGGTTGGATCCGTGCTTTTTGGAGATTTTCTTCCAGTTTTGGGGGTGATCCCGTTCTTGTTTGGGGTGTTTTTGACATATTTTGGGATCTCCGTTGGGTTTTGTTCGGTTTTCCTTGTTCATCGTGGTGGAAAAGGGTAAATTGTGGGTTTTGGAGAAGATCAGGTAGGTTTAGTGTGGTTTTGGGGTGGATCTATGGTTTTAGGGGTTTTCTTTCGTTTTTGGGGGTGATCCTGTTCCTTTCTGGGTTGTTTTTGACGTGTTTTGGGGTCTCTGTTGTTTTTCGTTGTGTTTTCCTTGGTCATCATGTTGGAAAAGTGTCAATTGTGGGTTTTGGAGAAGATCAGGTAGGTTTAGGGTGGTTTTGGGGTGGATCTATGGAATTTGGGCCTTTATTCTCATTTTTGGGATGATCCTGGTCTTGTTTGCGTTGTTTTTGACGTGTTTTGGGGTCTCCGTTGGGTTTCGTTGGGTTCTCGTTGGTCGTTAAGTTAAATGGGAGTGGATGGTGGGTTTTGCAGAAGATCAGGTGAGTTTAGGGTGGTTTGGGGGTTGGTTCCGTGCTTTTTGGAGATTTTCTTCCAGTTTTGGTTGTGATCCCGTTCTTGTTTGGGGTGTTTTTGACGTGTTTTGGGGTCTCCGTTGGGTTTCGTTGGCTTCTCGTTGATCGTTAATTTAAATGGGTGTGGATTGTGGGTTTTGGAGAAGATCAGGTGAGTTTAGAGTGTTTTGGGGGTTGGATGCGTGCTTTTTGGAGATTTTCTTCTAGTTTTGGGGGTGATCCCGTTCTTGTTTGGGGTGTTTTTGACATATTTTGGGATCTCCGTTGGGGTTCGTTGGGTTTTCCGTGTTCATCGTGGTGGAAAAGGGTAAATTGTGGGTTTTTGAGGAACATCAGGTAGGTTTCGGGTGGTTTTGGGGTGGATCTATGGTTTTGGGGGTTTTCTTTCGTTTTTGGGGGTGATCCTGTTCCTTTCTGGGGTGTTTTTGACGTGTTTTGGGGTCTCTGTTGTGTTTCGTTGGGTTTTCCATGGTCATCATGTTGGAAAAGTGTCAATTGTGGGTTTTGGAGAAGATCAGGTAGGTTTAGGGTGGTTTTGGGGTGGATCTATGTAATTTGGGCCTTTATTCTGTTTTTTCGGGGGATGATCCTGGTCTTGTTTGCGTTGTTTTTGACGTGTTTTGGGGTCTCCGTTGGGTTTCGTTGGGTTCTCGTTGGTCGTTAAGTTAAATGGGAGTGGATAGTGGGTTTTGCAGAAGATTAGGTGTGTTTAGGGTGGTTTGGGGGTTGGATCCGTGCTTTTTGGATATTTTCTTCCAGTTTTAGGGGTGATCCCGTTCTTGTTTGGGGTGTTTTTGTCGTTTTTTGGGGTCTCCGTTGGGTTTCGTTGGGTTTTCCATGGTCATCATGGTGGAAAAGTGTAAATTGTGGGTTTTGGAGAAGATCAGGTAGGTTTAGGGTGATTTTGGGGTGGATCTATTGTTTTGGGGGATTTTCTTCCAGTTTTGTTGTTGATCCCGTTCTTGTTTGGGTGTTTTTGACGTGTTTTGTGGTCTCCGTTGGGTTTTGTTTGGTTTTCCGTGGTCATCCTAGTGGAAAAGAGTAAGTTGTGGGTTTTGGAGAACATCAGGTAGGTTTAGGGTGCTTTTCGGGAGGATATGTGGTATTTGGCATTTTGTTCTATTTTTGGGGTTAATTCTGTTCTTTTTTGGGTGTTTTTGGCGTGTTTTGCGGTCTCTGTTGGGTTTCGTTAGGTTCTCGTTGGTCGTCAAGGTAAATGGGAGTGGATTGTGGGTTTTGGAGAAGATCAGG
Organism: Aythya ferina; assembly: GCF_964211825.1. Lineage (NCBI taxonomy): Eukaryota > Metazoa > Chordata > Aves > Anseriformes > Anatidae > Aythya > Aythya ferina. The sequence continues at coordinate 5,691 of NW_028181414.1, forward strand.
TTAGTTTACAGCGGTTTGGGGGGGAAATTCATAGTTTTTGGTGTTTTTTCTTCTGATCCCGTTCTTTTTTGGGGTGTTTTAGACGTGTTTTGGGGTCTCCGTTGGGTTTCGTTGGGTTTTCCCTGGTCATCATGGTGGAAAAGGGTAAATTGTGGGTTTTGGAGAAGATCAGAGTGCTTTAGGGTGGTTTTGGGGTGGATCTATGGAACTTGGGCCTTTATTCTGTTTTTTGGGTTGATCCTGTTCTTCTTTGCGGTGTTTTTGACGTGTTTTGGGATCTCCGTTGGGTTTTGTTGGGTTTTGCGTGGTCAACATGTTGGAAAAAGGTCAATTGTGGGTTTTGGAGAAGGTCAGGGTGCTTTAAGGTGGTTTTGGGGTGGATCTATGGAATTCGGGCCTTTATTATGTTTTTTTTGGGTGATCCTGTTCTTGTTTGCGGTGTTTTTGACGTGTTTTGGGGTCTCCGTTTGGTTTCGTTGTGTTCTCGTTGGTCGTTAAGTTAAATGGGAGTGTATGGTGGGTTTTGCAGAAGATCAGGTGAGTTTAGAGTGGTTTGGGGGTTGGTTCCGTACTTTTGGGGGATTTTCTTCCAGTTTTGGGGGTGATCCCGTTCTTGTTTGGGGTGTTTTTGACGTGTTTTGGGGTCTCCGTTGGGTTTCATTGGCTTCTCGTTGGTCGTTAATTTAAATGGGTGTGGATTGTGGGTTTTGGAGAAGATCAGGTGAGTTTAGTGTGGTTTGGGGGGGAAATTCATAGTTTTTGGTGTTTTTTCTTCTGATCCCGTTTTTTTTTGGGGTGTTTTTGACGTGTTTTACTGTCTCCGTTGGGTTTCGTTGGGTTTTCCCTGGTCATCATGGTGGAAAAGGGTAAATTGTGGGTTTTGGAGAACATCAGGTAGGTTTAGGGTGGTTTTGAGGTGGATCTATGGTTTTGAGGGGTTTTCTTCCAGTTTTGGGGGTGATCCCTTTCTTGTTTGGTTTTTTTTTTTGACGTGTTTTGGGGTCTCCGTTGTGTTTCGTTGGCTTCTCGTTGGTCGGTAATTTAAATGGGTGTGGATTGTGGGTTTTGGAGAAGATAAGGTGAGTTTAGAGTGGTTTGGGGGTTGGATCCGTGCTTTTTGGAGATTTTCTTCCAGTTTTGGGGGTGATCCCGTTCTTGTTTGGGGTGTTTTTGACATATTTTGGGATCTCCGTTGGGTTTTGTTCGGTTTTCCTTGTTCATCGTGGTGGAAAAGTGTAAATTGTGGGTTTTGGAGAAGATCAGGTAGGTTTAGGGTGGTTTTGGGGTGGATCTATGGTTTTAGGGGTTTTCTTTCGTTTTTGGGGGTGATCCTGTTCCTTTCTGGGTTGTTTTTGACGTGTTTTGGGGTCTCTGTTGTTTTTCGTTGTGTTTTCCTTGGTCATCATGTTGGAAAAGTGTCAATTGTGGGTTTTGGAGAAGATCAGGTAGGTTTAGGGTGGTTTTGGGGTGGATCTATGGAATTTGGGCCTTTATTCTGTTTTTTGGGATGATCCTGGTCTTGTTTGCATTGTTTTTGACGTGTTTTGGGGTCTCCGTTGGGTTTCGTTGGGTTCTCGTTGGTCGTTAAGTTAAATGGGAGTGGATGGTGGGTTTTGCAGAAGATCAGGTGAGTTTAGGGTGGTTTGGGGGTTGGTTCCGTGCTTTTTGGAGATTTTCTTCCAGTTTTGGGGGTGATCCCGTTCTTGTTTGGGGTGTTTTGGACGTGTTTTGGGGTCTCCGTTGGGCTTCGTTGGCTTCTCGTTGATCGTTAATTTAAATGGGTTTGGATTGTGGGTTTTGGAGAAGATCAGGTGAGTTTAGAGTGTTTTGGGGGTTGGATGCGTGCTTTTTGGAGATTTTCTTCTAGTTTTGGGGGTGATCCCGTTCTTGTTTGGGGTGTTTTTGACATATTTTGGGATCTCCGTTGGGGTTCGTTGGGTTTTCCGTGTTCATCGTGGTGGAAAAGGGTAAATTGTGGGTTTTTGAGGAACATCAGGTAGGTTTAGGGTGGTTTTGGGGTGGATCTATGTAATTTGGGCCTTTATTCTGTTTTTTCGGGGGATGATCCTGGTCTTGTTTGCGTTGTTTTTGACATGTTTTGGGGTCTCCGTTGGGTTTCGTTGGGTTCTCGTTGGTCGTTAAGTTAAATGGGAGTGGATAGTGGGTTTTGCAGAAGATTAGGTGTGTTTAGGGTGGTTTGGGGGTTGGATCCGTGCTTTTTGGATATTTTCTTCCAGTTTTAGGGGTGATCCCGTTCTTGTTTGGGGTGTTTTTGTCGTTTTTTGGGGTCTCCGTTGGGTTTCGTTGGGTTTTCCATGGTCATCATGGTGGAAAAGTGTAAATTGTGGGTTTTGGAGAAGATCAGGTAGGTTTAGGGTGGTTTTGGGGTGGATCTATTGTTTTGGGGGATTTTCTTCCAGTTTTGTTGTTGATCCCGTTCTTGTTTGGGTGTTTTTGACGTGTTTTGTGGTCTCCGTTGGGTTTCGTTTGGTTTTCCGTGGTCATCCTAGTGGAAAAGAGTAAGTTGTGGGTTTTGGAGAACATCAGGTAGGTTTAGGGTGCTTTTCGGGAGGATATGTGGTATTTGGCATTTTGTTCTATTTTTGGGGTTAATTCTGTTCTTTTTTGGGTGTTTTTGGCGTGTTTTGCGGTCTCTGTTGGGTTTCGTTAGGTTCTCGTTGGTCGTCAAGGTAAATGGGAGTGGATTGTGGGTTTTGGAGAAGATCAGGTTAGTTTACAGTGATTTGGGGGGGAAAATCATAGTTTTTGGTGTTTTTTCTTCTGATCCCGTTCTTTTTTGGGGTGTTTTAGACGTGTTTTGGGGTCTCCGTTTGGTTTTGTTGGGTTTTCCCTGGTCATCATGGTGGAAAAGGGTAAATTGTGGGTTTTGGAGAACATCAGGTAGGTTTAGGGTGGTTTTGAGGTGGATCTATAGTTTTGAGGGGTTTTCTTTCAGTTTTTGAGTGATCCCATTCGTGTTTGCGGTGATTTTGACGTGTTTTGGGGTCTCCGTTGGGTTTCGTTTGGTTTTCCGTGGTCATCATGGTGGAAAAGGGTAAGTTGCGGGTTTTGGAGAACATCAGGTAGGTTTGGGGGACTTTGGGGGTGTATTCTTGGTATTTGGGGTTTTCTTTTCTTTTTTTGGGGTGATCCCTTTCTTTTTTGGGGTGTTTTAGACGTGTTTTGCGGTCTTTGTTGGGTTTCATTGGGTTCTCGTTTGACGTTAAGGTAAATGGGAGCGGATTGTGCGTTTTGGAGAAGATCATGTGAGTTTAGTGTGGTTTTTGGGGGGCAATTCATAGTTTTTGGTGTTTTTTCTTCTGATCCCATTCTTTTTTGGGGTGTTTTAGACGTGTTTTGGGGTCTGCGTTGGGTTTCGTTGGGTTTTCCCTGGTCATCATGGTGGAAAAGGGTAAATTGTGGGTTTTGGAGAACATCAGGTAGGTTTAGGGTGGTTTTGAGGTGGATCTATGGTTTTGAGGTGTTTTCTTCCAGTTTTGGTTGTGATCCCGTTCTTGTTTGGGGTGTTTTTGACGTGTTTTGGGGTCTCCGTTGGGCTTCGTTGTCTTCTCGTTGGTCGTTAATTTAAATGGGTGTTGATTGTGGGTTTTGGAGAAGATCAGGTGAGTTTAGAGTGGTTTGGGAGTTGGATCCGTGCTTTTTGGAGATTTTCTTCCAGTTTTGGGGGTGATCCCGTTCTTGTTTGGGGTGTTTTTGACATATTTTGGGATCTCCGTTGGGTTTTGTTGGGTTTTCCGTGTTCATCGTGGTGGAAAAGGGTAAATTGTGGGTTTTGGAGAAGATCAGGTAGGTTTAGGGTGGTTTTGGGGTGGATCTATGGAATTTGGGCCTTTATTCTGTTTTTTGGGATTATCCTGGTCTTGTTTGCGTTGTTTTTGACGTGTTTTGGGGTCTCCGTTGGGTTCCGTTGGGTTCTCGTTGGTCGTTAAGTTAAATGGGAGTGGATGGTGGGTTTTGCAGAAGATTAGGTGTGTTTAGGGTTGTTTGGGGGTTGGATCCGTGCTTTTTGGGGATTTTCTTCCAGTTTTGGGGGTGATCCCGTTCTTTTTTGAGGTGTTTTTTTTTCGTTTTTTGGGGTCTCCGTTGGGTTTCGTTGTGTTTTCAATGGTCATCATGGTGGAAAAGTGTAAACTGTGGGTTTTGGAGAAGATCAGGTAGGTTTAGGGTGATTTTGGGTTGGATCTACGGTTTTGGGGGATTTTCTTCCAGTTTTGCTGTTGTCCAACATGATGAGCATGGAAAATCCAACGAATCCGAATGGAGACCCCAAAACACGTCAAAAACACCCCAGAAAGGAACAGGATCACCCCCAAAAACGAAAGAAAACCCCCTAAACCATAGATCCACCCCCAAACCACCCTAAACCTACCTGATCTTCTACAAAACCCAAAATTTATCCTTTTCCACAATGATGACCACGAAAAACCCAACGAAACCCAATGGAGACCCCAAAACACGTCAAAAACACCCCAAACAAGAACGGGATCACAACCAAAAACGAACGAAAATCCCCAAAAAGCACGGATCCAAACCCCAAACAACTCTAAACTCACCTGATCTTTTCCAAAACCCACATTCCACACCCATTTAAATTAACGACCAACGAGAACCCAACGAAACCCAACGGAGACCCCAAAACACGTTAAAACACCCCAGACAAGAACGGGATCACCCCCAAAACTGGAAGAAAACCCCTCAAAACCATAGATCCACCTCAAAACCACCCTAAACCTACCTGATGTTCTGCAAAACCCACAATTTACCCTTTTCCACCATGATGACCACGAAAAAAACAATGAAACCCAACGGAGACCCCAAAACACGTCAAAAACACCGTAAACAAGAACGGGATCAGAAGAAAAAACACCAAAAACTATGAATTGCCCCCCAAAACCACACTAAACTCACCTGATCTTCTCCAAAACCCACAATCCACACCCATTTAAATTAACAACCAACGAGAAGCCAACGAAACCTAACGGAGACCCCAAAACACGTCAAAAACACCCCAAAGAAGAACGGGATCACCCCCAAAACTGGAAGAAAATCCCTCAAAATTATAGATCCTCCTCAAAACCACCCTAAACCTACCTGATGTTCTCCAAAACCCACAATTTACCCTTTTCCACCATGATGACCACGGAAAACCCAACGAAACCCAACGGAGACCCCAAAACACGTCTAAAACACCCCAAAAAAGAACGGGATCAGAAGAAAAAACACCAAAAACTATGCATTGCCCCCCAAAACCACACTAAACTCACATGATCTTCTCCAAAACCCACAATCCGCTCCCATTTACATTAACGTCAAACGAGAACCCAATGAAACCCAACAAAGACCACAAAACACGTCAAAAACACCCCAAAAAAGAAAGGGATCACCCCCAAAAAAAGAGAAGAAAACCCCAAATACCAAGAATCCACCCCCAAAGTCCCCCCAAACCTACCTGATGTTCTCCAAAACCCGCAACTTACCCTTTTCCACCATGATGACCACGGGAAACCAAACGAAACCCAACGGAGACCCCAAAACACGTCAAAAATACCCCAAACAAGAACAGGATCACCCCCAAAACTGAAAGAAAATCCCCCCAAACCATAGATCCACTCCAAAAATCACCCTATACCTACCTGATGTTCTCCAAAACCCGCAACTTACCCTTTTCCACCATGATGACCACGGAAAACCAAACGAAACACAACGGAGACCCCAAAACACGTCAAAACCACCGCAAACACAAATGGGATCACCCAAAAACTGGAAGAAAGCCCGTCAAAACCATAGATCCACCTCAAAACCACCCTAATCCTACCTGATGTTCTTCAAAACCCACAATTTACCCTTTTCCACCATGATGACCACGGAACACCCAACGAAACGCAACGGAGACAGGAAAACACGTCTAAAACACCCCCAAAAAGAACGGGATCAGAAGAAAAAACACCAAAAACTCTGAATTTCCCCCCAAAACCACACTAAACTCACCTGATCTTCTCCAAAACCCACAATCAACACCCATTTAAATTAACGACCAACGAGAAGCCAACGAAACCCAAGGGAGACCCCTAAACACGTCAAAAACACCCCAAACAAGAACGGGATCACCCCCAAAACTGAACGTAAACCCCTCAAAACTATAGATCCAGCTCAAAACCACCCTAAACCTACCTGATGTTCTCCAAAACCCACAATTTACCCTTTTCCACCATGATGACCACGGAAAACCCAACAAAACCCAAAGGAGACCCCAAAACACGTCTAAAACACCCCAAAAAAGAACGGGATCAGAAGAAAAAACACCAAAAACTATGAATTTCCCCCCCAAACCGCCGTAAACTAACCTGATCTTCTCCAAAACCCACAATCCACTCCCATTTACCTTGATGACCAACGAGAACCTAACGAAACCCAACAGAGACCGCAAAACACGTCAAAAACACCCAAAAAAGAACAGAATTAACCCAAAAAATAGAAAAAATGCCAAATACCACATATCCTCCCGAAAAGCACCCTAAACCTACCTGATGTTCTCCAAAACCCACAACTTACTCTTTTCCACTAGGATGACCATGGAAAACCCAACGAACCATTCGCTGGGTTCTCGATGGTCGTTAAGTTAAATGGGAGTGGATGGTGGGTTTTGCAGAAGATCAGGTGAGTTTAGAGTGGTTTGGGGGTTGGATCCGTACTTTTTGGGGATTTTCTTGCAGTTTTGGCGGTGATCCCGTTCTTGTTTGGGGTGTTTTTGAAGTTTTTGGGGTCTCCATTGGGTTTTGTTGGGTTTTCCGTAGTCAACATGTTGGAAAAGTGTGAATTGTGGGTTTTGGAGAACATCAGGTAGGTTTAGGGTGGTTTTGAGGTGGATCTATGGTTTTGAGGGGTTTTCTTCCAGTTTTGGGGGTGATCCCGTTTTTGTTTGTCGTGTTTTGGGGTGGATCTATGGAATTCGGGCCTTTATTCTGTTTTTTTGGGTGATCCTTTTCTTGTTTGCGGTGTTTTTGATGTGTTTTGGGATCTCCGTTGGGTTTTGTTGGGTTTTGCGTGGTCAACATGTTGGAAAAACGTCAATTGTGGGTTTTGGAGAAGGTCAGGGTGCTTTAGGGTGGTTTTGGGGTGGATCTATGGAATTCGGGCCTTTATTCTGTTTTTTTTTGGGTGATCCTGTTCTTGTTTGCGGTGTTTTTGACGTGTTTTGGGGTCTCTGTTGGGTTTCGCTGGGTTCTCGATGGTCGTTAAGTTAAATGGGAGTGGATGGTGGGTTTTGCAGAAGATCAGGTAAGTTTAGGGTGGTTTGGGGGTTGGATCCGTGCTTTTTGGGGATTTTCGTTCGTTTTTGGTTTGATCCCGTTCTTTTTTGGGGTGTTTTTGACTTTTTTGTTTGTGGTCTCCGTTGGGTTTCGTTGCGTTTTCCATGGTCATCATGGTGGAAAAGAGTAAGTTGTGGGTTTTGGAGAACATCAGGTAGGTTTGGGGGGACTTTGGGGGTGGATTCTTGGTATTTGGGGTTTTCTTCTTTTTTTTGGGGGTGATCCCTTTCTTTTTTGGTGTGTTTTTGACGTGTTTTGCGGTCTTTTTTTGGGTTTCATTGGGTTCTCGTTTGACGTTAAGGTAAATGGGAGCGGATTGTGGGTTTTGGAGAAGATCATGTCAGTTTACTGTGGTTTTGGGGGGAAATTCATAGTTTTTGGTTCTTTTTCTTCTGATCCCGTTCTTTTTTGGGGTGTTTTTGACGTGTTTTGGGGTCTCCGTTTGGTTTCGTTGGGTTTTCCGTGGTCATCATGGTGGAAAAGTGTAACTTGTGGGTTTTGGAGAACATCAGTTAGGTTTAGGGTGGTTTTGGGGTGGATCTATAGTTTTGGGGGTTTTCTTTCGTTTTTGGGGGTGATCCTGTTCCTTTCTGGGGTGTTTTTGACGTGTTTTGGGATCTCCGTTGGGTTTTGTTGGGTTTTGCGTGGTAAACATGTTGGAAAAGGGTCAATTGTGGGTTTTGGAGAAGGTCAGGGTGCTTTAGGGTGGTTTTGAGGTGGATCTATGGAATTCGGGCCTTTATTCTGGTTTTTTGGGTGATCCTGTTCTTGTTTGCGGTGTTTTTGACGTGTTTTGGGGTCTCCGTTGGGTTTCGTTGGGTTCTCGTTGGTCGTTAAGTTAAATGGGAGTGGATGGTGGGTTTTGGAGAAGATCAGGTGAGTTTAGGGTGGTTTGGGGGTTGGATCCGTGCTTTTTGGGGATTTTCTTCCAGTTTTGGGTGTGATCCCGTTTTTGTTTGGGGTGTTTTTGACGTGTTTTTGGGTCTCCGTTTGGTTTCGTTGGGTTTTCCATGGTCATCATGGTGGAAAAGTGTAAATTGTGGGTTTTGGAGAAGATCAGGTAGGTTTAGGGTGGTTTGGGGTTGGATATATGGTTTTGGGGGATTTTCTTCCAGTTTTTGGGTGATCCCATTCGTGTTTGCGGTGGTTTTGCCTGTTTTGCGGTCTCGGTTGGGTTTCTTTTGGTTTTCCGTGGTCATCATGGTGGAAAAGGGTAAGTTGCGGGATTTGGAGAACATCTGGTAGGTTTGGTGGGACTTTGGGGGTGGATTCTTGGTATTTGGGGTTTTCTTCTCTTTTTTTGGGGTGATCCCTTTCTTTTTTGGGGTGTTTTTGACGTGTTTTGCGGTCTTTTTTTGGGTTTCATTAGGTTCTCGTTTGACGTTAAGGTAAATGGGAGCGGATTGTGGGTTTTGGAGAAGATCATGTGAGTTTAGTGTGATTTTGGGGGCAATTCATAGTTTTTGGTGTTTTTTCTTCTGATCCCGTTCTTTTTTGGGGTGTTTTAGACGTGTTTTGGGGTCTCCGTTGGGTTTCGTTGGGTTTTCCGTGGTCATCATGGTGGAAAAGGGTAACTTGTGGGTTTTGGAGAACATCAGTTAGGTTTAGGGTGGTTTTGAGGAGGATCTATAGTTTTGAGGGGTTTTCTTCCAGATTTGGGTGTGATCCCGTTCTTGTTTGGGGTGTTTTTGACGTGTTTTGGGGTCTCCGTTGGGTTTCGTTGGCTTCTCATTGGTCGTTAAGTTAAATGGGAGTGGATGGTGGGTTTTGGAGAAGATCAGGTGAGTTTAGAGTTGTTTGGGGTTTGGATCCGTGCTTTTTGGGGATTTTCTTCCAGTTTTGGGGGTGATCCCGTTTTTGTTTTGGGTGTTTTTGACGTGTTTTGGGGTCTCCATTGGGTTTCGTTGGGTTTTTCGTGGTCATCATGGTGGAAAATGGTAAATTGTGGGTTTTGGAGAACATCAGGTAGGTTTAGGGTGGTTTTGGGGTGGATCTATGGTGTTGGGGGTTTTCTTTCGTTTTTGGTGGTGATCCTGTTTCTTTTCTGGGTGTTTTTGACGTGTTTTGGGGGCTCTGTTGGGTTTCGTTGGGTTTTCCATGGTCATCATGGTGGAAAAGGGTAAATTGTGGGTTTTGGAGAAGATCAGGGTGCTTTAGGGTGGTTTTGGGGTGGATCTATGGAATTTGGGCCTTTATTCTGTTTTTTTTTGGGTTGATCCTGTTCTTCTTTGCGGTGTTTCTGACGTGTTTTGCGGTCTCCGTCGGGTTTTGTTGGGTTTTCCATGGTCATCATGGTGGAAAAGTGTAAAATGTTGGTTTTGGAGAAGACCAGGTAGGTTTAGGGTTGTTTTGGGGTGGATCTATGGCTTTGGGGGTTTTCTTTCGTTTTTGGGTGTGATCCTGTTCTTGTTTGCGGTGTTTTTGACGTGTTTTGGGGTCTCCGTTTGGTTTCGTTGTGTTCTCGTTGGTCGTTAAGTTAAATGGGAATGGATGGTGGGTTTTGCAGAAGATCAGGTGAGTTTAGAGTGGTATGGGGGTTGGATCCGTACTTTTTGGGGATTTTCTTCCAGTTTTGGCGGTGATCCCGTTCTTGTTTGGGGTGTTTTTGAAGTTTTTGGGGTCTCCATTGGGTTTTGTTGGGTTTTCCATGGTCATCATGGTGGAAATGCATAAATGGTGGGTTTTGCAGAACATCAGGTAGGTTTAGGATGGTTTTGGGGTGGATCTATGGCTTTGGGGGATTTTCTTCCAATTTTTGGTTGATCCCGTTCGTGTTTGCGGTGATTTTTACATGTTTTGGGGTCTCCGTTGGGTTTCGTTGGGTTTTCCATGGTCATCATGGTGGAAAAGGGTAAATTGTGGGTTTTGGAGAACATCAGGTAGGTTTAGGGTGGTTTTGAGGTGGATCTATAGTTTTGAGGGGTTTTCTTCCAGTTTTGGGGGTGATCCCGTTCTTGTTTGGGGTGTTTTTGACGTGTTTTGGGGTCTCCGTTGGGTTTCATTGGCTTCTCGTTGGTCGTTAATTTAAATGGGTGTGGATTGTGGGTTTTGGAGAAGATCAGGTGAGTTTAGTGTGGTTTGGGGGGGAAATTCATAGTTTTTGGTGTTTTTTCTTCTGATCCCGTTCTTTTTTGGGGTGTTTTTGACGTGTTTTACTGTCTCCGTTGGGTTTCGTTGGGTTTTCCCTGGTCATCATGGTGGAAAAGGGTAAATTGTGGGTTTTGGAGAACATCAGGTAGGTTTAGGGTGGTTTTGAGGTGGATCTATGGTTTTGAGGGGTTTTCTTCCAGTTTTGGGGGTGATCCCTTTCTTGTTTGGTTTTTTTTTTGACGTGTTTTGGGGTCTCCGTTGGGTTTCGTTGGCTTCTCGTTGGTCGTTAATTTAAATGGGTGTGGATTGTGGGTTTTGGAGAAGATAAGGTGAGTTTAGAGTGGTTTGGGGGTTGGATCCGTGCTTTTTGGAGATTTTCTTCCAGTTTTGGGGGTGATCCCGTTCTTGTTTGGGGTGTTTTTGACATATTTTGGGATCTCCGTTGGGTTTTGTTCGGTTTTCCTTGTTCATCGTGGTGGAAAAGTGTAAATTGTGGGTTTTGGAGAAGTTCAGGTAGGTTTAGGGTGGTTTTGGGGTGGATCTATGGTTTTAGGGGGTTTTCTTTCGTTTTTGGGGGTGATCCTGTTCCTTTCTGGGTTGTTTTTGACGTGTTTTGGGGTCTCTGTTGTTTTTCGTTGTGTTTTCTTGGTCATCATGTTGGAAAAGTGTCAATTGTGGGTTTTGGAGAAGATCAGGTAGGTTTAGGGTGGTTTTGGGGTGGATCTATGGAATTTGGGCCTTTATTCTGTTTTTTGGGATGATCCTGGTCTTGTTTGCATTGTTTTTGACGTGTTTTGGGGTCTCCGTTGGGTTTCGTTGGGTTCTCGTTGGTCGTTAAGTTAAATGGGAGTGGATGGTGGGTTTTGCAGAAGATCAGGTGAGTTTAGGGTGGTTTGGGGTTGGTTCCGTGCTTTTTGGAGATTTTCTTCCAGTTTTGGTTGTGATCCCGTTCTTGTTTGGGGTGTTTTGGACGTGTTTTGGGGTCTCCGTTGGGTTTCGTTGGCTTCTCGTTGATCGTTAATTTAAATGGGTTTGGATTGTGGGTTTTGGAGAAGATCAGGTGAGTTTAGAGTGTTTTGGGGGTTGGATGCGTGCTTTTTGGAGATTTTCTTCTAGTTTTGGGGGTGATCCCGTTCTTGTTTGGGTGTTTTTGACATATTTTGGGATCTCCGTTGGGGTTCGTTGGGTTTTCCGTGTTCATCGTGGTGGAAAAGGGTAAATTGTGGGTTTTTGAGGAACATCAGGTAGGTTTAGGGTGGTTTTGGGGGTGGATCTATGTAATTTGGGCCTTTATTCTGTTTTTTTTCGGGGGATGATCCTGGTCTTGTTTGCGTTGTTTTTGACATGTTTTGGGGTCTCCGTTGGGTTTCGTTGGGTTCTCGTTGGTCGTTAAGTTAAATGGGAGTGGATAGTGGGTTTTGCAGAAGATTAGGTGTGTTTAGGGTGGTTTGGGGGTTGGATCCGTGCTTTTTGGATATTTTCTTCCAGTTTTAGGGGTGATCCCGTTCTTGTTTGGGGTGTTTTTGTCGTTTTTTGGGGTCTCCGTTGGGTTTCGTTGGGTTTTCCATGGTCATCATGGTGGAAAAGTGTAAATTGTGGGTTTTGGAGAAGATCAGGTAGGTTTAGGGTGGTTTTGGGGTGGATCTATTGTTTTGGGGGATTTTCTTCCAGTTTTGTTGTTGATCCCGTTCTTGTTTGGGTGTTTTTGACGTGTTTTGTGGTCTCCGTTGGGTTTCGTTTGGTTTTCCGGGGTCATCCTAGTGGAAAAGAGTAAGTTGTGGGTTTTGGAGAACATCAGGTAGGTTTAGGGTGCTTTTCGGAGGATATGTGGTATTTGGCATTTTGTTCTATTTTTGGGGTTAATTCTGTTCTTTTTTGGGTGTTTTTGGCGTGTTTTGCGGTCTCTGTTGGGTTTCGTTAGGTTCTCGTTGGTCGTCAAGGTAAATGGGAGTGGATTGTGGGTTTTGGAGAAGATCAGGTTAGTTTACAGTGATTTGGGGGGGAAAATCATAGTTTTTGGTGTTTTTTCTTCTGATCCCGTTCTTTTTGGGGTGTTTTAGACGTGTTTTGGGGTCTCCGTTTGGTTTTGTTGGGTTTTCCCTGGTCATCATGGTGGAAAAGGGTAAATTGTGGGTTTTGGAGAACATCAGGTAGGTTTAGGGTGGTTTTGAGGTGGATCTATAGTTTTGAGGGGTTTTCTTTCAGTTTTTGAGTGATCCCATTCGTGTTTGCGGTGATTTTGACGTGTTTTGGGGTCTCCGTTGGGTTTCGTTTGGTTTTCCGTGGTCATCATGGTGGAAAAGGGTAAGTTGCGGGTTTTGGAGAACATCAGGTAGGTTTGGGGGGACTTTGGGGGTGTATTCTTGGTATTTGGGGTTTTCTTTTCTTTTTTTGGGGTGATCCCTTTCTTTTTTGGGGTGTTTTAGACGTGTTTTGCGGTCTTTGTTGGGTTTCATTGGGTTCTCGTTTGACGTTAAGGTAAATGGGAGCGGATTGTGCGTTTTGGAGAAGATCATGTGAGTTTAGTGTGGTTTTTGGGGGGCAATTCATAGTTTTTGGTGTTTTTTCTTCTGATCCCATTCTTTTTTGGGGTGTTTTAGACGTGTTTTGGGGTCTGCGTTGGGTTTCGTTGGGTTTTCCCTGGTCATCATGGTGGAAAAGGGTAAATTGTGGGTTTTGGAGAACATCAGGTAGGTTTAGGGTGGTTTTGAGGTGGATCTATAGTTTTGGGGGTTTTCTTTCGTTTTTGGGGGTGATCCTGTTCCTTTCTGGGGTGTTTTTGACGTGTTTTGGGATCTCCGTTGGGTTTCGCTTTGTTCTCGATGGTCGTTAAGTTAAATGTGAGTGGATGGTGGGTTTTGCAGAAGATCAGGTAAGTTTAGGGTGGTTTGGGGGTTGGATCCGTGCTTTTTGGGGATTTACGTTCGTTTTTGGTTATGATCCTGTTCTTTTTTGGGGTGTTTTTAATTTTTTGTTTGTGGTCTCCGTTGGGTTTTGTTAGGTTTTCCCTGGTCATCATGGTGGAAAATGGTAAATTGTGGGTTTTGGAGAAGATCAGGTAGGTTTAGGGTGGTTTTGGGGTGGATCTATGGTTTTGGGGGTTTTCTTTCGTTTTTGGGTGTGATCCTGTTCTTGTTTGCGGTGTTTTTGACGTGTTTTGGGGTCTCCGTTGGGTTTCGTTGGGTTCTCGTTGGTCGTTAAGTTAAATGGGAGTGGATGGTGGGTTTTGCAGAAGATCAGGTGAGTTTAGAGTGGTTTGGGGGTTGGATCCGTGCTTTTTGGGGATTTTCTTCCAGTTTTGGGGGTGATCCCGTTTTTGTTTGGGGTGTTTTTGACGTGTTTTGGGGTCTCCGTTGGGTTTCGTTTGGTTTTCCCTGGTCATCATGGTGGAAAAGTGTATATTGTGGGTTTTGGAGAAGATCAGGTAGGTTTAGGGTGGTTTTGGGGTGGATCTATGGTGTTGGGGGTTTTCTTTAGTTTTTGGGGGTGATCCTGTTCCTTTCTGGGGTGTTTTTGACGTGTTTTGGGGGCTCTCTTGGGTTTCGTTGGGTTTTCCATGGTCATCATGGTGGAAAAGGGTAAATTGTGGGTTTTGGAGAAGATCAGGGTGCTTTAGGGTGGTTTTGGGGTGGATCTATGGAACTTGGGCCTTTATTCTGTTTTTTGGGTTGATCCTGTTCTTCTTTGCGTTGTTTTTGACGTGTTTTGGGATCTCCGTTGGGTTTTGTTGGGTTTTGCGTGGTCAACATGTTGGAAAAAGGTCAATTGTGGGTTTTGGAGAAGGTCAGGGTGCTTTAGGGTGGTTTTGGGGTGGATCTATGGAATTCGGGCCTTTATTCTGTTTTTTTTTGGGTGATCCTGTTCTTGTTTGCGGTGTTTTTGACGTGTTTTGGGGTCTCTGTTGGGTTTCGCTGGGTTCTCAATGGTCGTTAAGTTAAATGGGAGTGGATGGTGGGTTTTGCAGAAGATCAGGTAAGTTTAGGGTGGTTTGGGGGTTGGATCCGTGCTTTTTGGGGATTTTCGTTCGTTTTTGGTTGTGATCCCGTTCTTTTTTGGGGTGTTTTTAATTTTTTGTTTGTGGTCTCCGTTGGGTTTTGTTGGGTTTTCCCTGGTCATCATGGTGGAAAACGGTAAATTGTGGGTTTTGGAGAAGATCAGGTAGGTTTAGGGTGGTTTTGGGGTGGATCTATGGCTTTGGGGGTTTTCTTTCGTTTTTGGGTGTGATCCTGTTCTTGTTTGCGGTGTTTTTGACGTGTTTTGGGGTCTCCGTTTGGTTTCGTTGTGTTCTCGTTGGTCGTTAAGTTAAATGGGAGTGGATGGTGGGTTTTGCAGAAGATCAGGTGAGTTTAGAGTGGTTTGGGGGTTGGATCCGTACTTTTGGGGGATTTTCTTCCAGTTTTGGCGGTGATCCCGTTCTTGTTTGGGGTGTTTTTGACGTGTTTTGGGGTCTCCATTGGGTTTTGTTGGGTTTTCCGTGGTCATCATGGTGGAAATGCATAAATGGTGGGTTTTGGAGAACATCAGGTATGTTTAGGATGGTTTTGGGGTGGATCTATGGTTTTGGGGGATTTTCTTCCAGTTTTTGGGTGATCCCATTCGTGTTTGCGATTATTTTGACATGTTTTTGGGTCTCCGTTGGGTTTCGTTTGGTTTTCTGTGGTCATCATGGTGAAAAACGGTAAATTGTGGGTTTTGGAGAACATCAGGTAGGTTTAGGATGGTTTTGGGGTGGATCTATGGTGTTGGGTGTTTTCTTTCGTTTTTGGGGGTGATCCTGTTCCTTTCTGGGGTGTTTTTGACGTGTTTTGGGGGCTCTCTTGGGTTTCGTTGGGTTTTCCATGGTCATCATGGTGGAAAAGGGTAAATTGTGGGTTTTGGAGAAGATCAGGGTGCTTTAGGGTGGTTTTGTGGTGGATCTATGGAATTTGGGCCTTTATTCTGTTTTTTGGGTTGATCATGTTCTTCTTTGCGGTGTTTTTGACATGTTTTGGGGTCTCCGTTGGGTTTCGTTGGGTTTTCCATGGTCATCATGGTGGAAAAGTGTAAATTGTGGGTTTTGGAGAACATCAGGTAGGTTTAGGGTGGTTTTGGGGTGGATCTATGGCTTTGGGGGTATTCTTTCGTTTTTGGGTGTGATCCTGTTCTTGTTTGGGGTGTTTTTGACGTGTTTTGGGGTCTCCATTTGGTTTCGTTGTGTTCTCGATGGTCGTTAAGTTAAATGGGAGTGGATGGTGGGTTTTGCAGAAGATCAGGTGAGTTTAGAGTGGTTTGGGGGTTGGATCCGTACTTTTTGGGGATTTTCTTCCAGTTTTGGGGGTGATCCCGTTCTTGTTTGGGGTGTTTTTGACGTGTTTTGGGGTCTCCGTTTGGTTTCGTTGTGTTCTTGTTGGTCGTTAAGTTTAATGGGAGTGGATGGTGGGTTTTGCAGAAGATCAGGTGAGTTTAGAGTGGTTTGGGGGTTGGATCCGTGCTTTTTGGGGATTTTCTTCCAGTTTTGGGGGTGATCCCGTTCTTGTTTGGGGTGTTTTTGACGTGTTTTGGGGTCTCCGTTTGGTTTCGTTGTGTTCTTGTTGGTCGTTAAGTTTAATGGGAGTGGATGGTGGGTTTTGCAGAAGATCAGGTGAGTTTAGAGTGGTTTGGGGGTTGGATCCGTGCTTTTTGGGGATTTTCTTCCAGTTTTGGGGGTGATCCCGTTTTTGTTTGGGGTGTTTTTGACGTGTTTTGGGGTCTCCGTTGGGTTTCGTTTGGTTTTCCATGGTCATCATGGTGGAAAAGTGTAAATTGTGGGTTTTGGAAAAGATCAGGTAGGTTTAGGGTGGTTTTGGGGTGGATCCATGGTGTTGGGGGTTTTCTTTCGTTTTCGGGGGTGATCCCGTTCTTGTTTGGGGTGTTTTTGACGTGTTTTTGGGTCTCCGTTGGGTTTCATTGGCTTCTCGTTGGTCGTTAATTTAAATGGGTGTGGATTGTGGGTTTTGGAGAAGATCAGGTGAGTTTAGTGTGGTTTGGGGGGGAAATTCATAGTTTTTGGTGTTTTTTCTTCTGATCCCGTTTTTTTTTGGGGTGTTTTTGACGTGTTTTACTGTCTCCGTTGGGTTTCGTTGGGTTTTCCCTGGTCATCATGGTGGAAAAGGGTAAATTGTGGGTTTTGGAGAACATCAGGTAGGTTTAGGGTGGTTTTGAGGTGGATCTATGGTTTTGAGGGGTTTTCTTCCAGTTTTGGGGGTGATCCCTTTCTTGTTTGGGTTTTTTTTTTGACGTGTTTTGGGGTCTCCGTTGGGTTTCGTTGGCTTCTCGTTGGTCGTTAATTTAAATGGGTGTGGATTGTGGGTTTTGGAGAAGATAAGGTGAGTTTAGAGTGGTTTGGGGGTTGGATCCGTGCTTTTTGGAGATTTTCTTCCAGTTTTGGGGGTGATCCCGTTTTTGTTTGGGGTGTTTTTGACATATTTTGGGATCTCCGTTGGGTTTTGTTCGGTTTTCCTTGTTCATCGTGGTGGAAAAGGGTAAATTGTGGGTTTTGGAAAAGATCAGGTAGGTTTAGGGTGGTTTTGGGGTGGATCTATGGTTTTAGGGGTTTTCTTTCGTTTTTGGGGGTGATCCTGTTCCTTTCTGGGTTGTTTTTGACGTGTTTTGGGGTCTCTGTTGTTTTTCGTTGGGTTTTCCTTGGTCATCATGTTGGAAAAGTGTCAATTGTGGGTTTTGGAGAAGATCAGGTAGGTTTAGGGTGGTTTTGGGGTGGATCTATGGAATTTGGGCCTTTATTCTGTTTTTTGGGATGATCCTGGTCTTGTTTGCATTGTTTTTGACGTGTTTTGGGGTCTCCGTTGGGTTTCGTTGGGTTCTCGTTGGTCGTTAAGTTAAATGGGAGTGGATGGTGGGTTTTGCAGAAGATCAGGTGAGTTTAGGGTGGTTTGGGGGTTGGTTCCGTGCTTTTTGGAGATTTTCTTCCAGTTTTGGGGGTCATCCCGTTCTTGCTTGGGGTGTTTTTGACGTGTTTTGGGGTCTCCGTTGGGTTTCGTTGGCTTCTCGTTGATCGTTAATTTAAATGGGTTTGGATTGTGGGTTTTGGAGAAGATCAGGTGAGTTTAGAGTGTTTTGGGGGTTGGATGCGTGCTTTTTGGAGATTTTCTTCTAGTTTTGGGGGTGATCCCGTTCTTGTTTGGGGTGTTTTTGACATATTTTGGGATCTCCGTTGGGGTTCGTTGGGTTTTCCGTGTTCATCGTGGTGGAAAAGGGTAAATTGTGGGTTTTTGAGGAACATCAGGTAGGTTTAGGGTGGTTTTGGGGTGGATCTATGTAATTTGGGCCTTTATTCTGTTTTTTCGGGGGATGATCCTGGTCTTGTTTGCGTTGTTTTTGACATGTTTTGGGGTCTCCGTTGGGTTTCGTTGGGTTCTCGTTGGTCGTTAAGTTAAATGGGAGTGGATAGTGGGTTTTGCAGAAGATTAGGTGTGTTTAGGGTGGTTTGGGGGTTGGATCCGTGCTTTTTGGATATTTTCTTCCAGTTTTAGGGGTGATCCCGTTCTTGTTTGGGGTGTTTTTGTCGTTTTTTGGGGTCTCCGTTGGGTTTCGTTGGGTTTTCCATGGTCATCATGGTGGAAAAGTGTAAATTGTGGGTTTTGGAGAAGATCAGGTAGGTTTAGGGTGGTTTTGGGGTGGATCTATTGTTTTGGGGGATTTTCTTCCAGTTTTGTTGTTGATCCCGTTCTTGTTTGGGTGTTTTTGACGTGTTTTGTGGTCTCCGTTGGGTTTCGTTTGGTTTTCCGTGGTCATCCTAGTGGAAAAGAGTAAGTTGTGGGTTTTGGAGAACATCAGGTAGGTTTAGGGTGCTTTTCGGGAGGATATGTGGTATTTGGCATTTTGTTCTATTTTTGGGGTTAATTCTGTTCTTTTTTGGGTGTTTTTGGCGTGTTTTGCGGTCTCTGTTGGGTTTCGTTAGGTTCTCGTTGGTCGTCAAGGTAAATGGGAGTGGATTGTGGGTTTTGGAGAAGATCAGGTTAGTTTACAGTGATTTGGGGGGGAAATTCATAGTTTTTGGTGTTTTTTCTTCTGATCCCGTTCTTTTTTGGGGTGTTTTAGACGTGTTTTGGGGTCTCCGTTGGGTTTCGTTGGGTTTTCCGTGGTCATCATGGTGGAAAAGGGTAAATTGTGGGTTTTGGAGAACATCAGGTAGGTTTAGGGTGGTTTTGAGGTGGATCTATAGTTTTGAGGGGTTTTCTTTCAGTTTTTGAGTGATCCCATTCGTGTTTGCGGTGATTTTGACGTGTTTTGGGGTCTCCGTTGGGTTTCGTTTGGTTTTCCGTGGTCATCATGGTGGAAAAGGGTAAGTTGCGGGTTTTGGAGAACATCAGGTAGGTTTGGGGGGACTTTGGGGGTGTATTCTTGGTATTTGGGGTTTTCTTTTCTTTTTTTGGGGTGATCCCTTTCTTTTTTGGGGTGTTTTAGACGTGTTTTGCGGTCTTTGTTGGGTTTCATTGGGTTCTCGTTTGACGTTAAGGTAAATGGGAGCGGATTGTGCGTTTTGGAGAAGATCATGTGAGTTTAGTGTGGTTTTTGGGGGGCAATTCATAGTTTTTGGTGTTTTTTCTTCTGATCCCATTCTTTTTTGGGGTGTTTTAGACGTGTTTTGGGGTCTGCGTTGGGTTTCGTTGGGTTTTCCCTGGTCATCATGGTGGAAAAGGGTAAATTGTGGGTTTTGGAGAACATCAGGTAGGTTTAGGGTGGTTTTGAGGTGGATCTATGGTTTTGAGGTGTTTTCTTCCAGTTTTGGTTGTGATCCCGTTCTTGTTTGGGGTGTTTTTGACGTGTTTTGGGGTCTCCGTTGGGCTTCGTTGTCTTCTCGTTGGTCGTTAATTTAAATGGGTGTTGATTGTGGGTTTTGGAGAAGATCAGGTGAGTTTAGAGTGGTTTGGGAGTTGGATCCGTGCTTTTTGGAGATTTTCTTCCAGTTTTGGGGGTGATCCCGTTCTTGTTTGGGGTGTTTTTGACATATTTTGGGATCTCCGTTGGGTTTTGTTGGGTTTTCCGTGTTCATCGTGGTGGAAAAGGGTAAATTGTGGGTTTTGGAGAAGATCAGGTAGGTTTAGGGTGGTTTTGGGGTGGATCTATGGCTTTGGGGGTTTTCTTTCGTTTTTGGGTGTGATCCTGTTCTTGTTTGCGGTGTTTTTGACGTGTTTTGGGGTCTCCGTTTGGTTTCGTTGTGTTCTCGTTGGTCGTTAAGTTAAATGGGAGTGGATGGTGGGTTTTGCAGAAGATCAGGTGAGTTTAGAGTGGTTTGGGGGTTGGATCCGTACTTTTGGGGGAT
Organism: Aythya ferina; assembly: GCF_964211825.1. NCBI lineage: Eukaryota > Metazoa > Chordata > Aves > Anseriformes > Anatidae > Aythya > Aythya ferina. Next base: position 25,413 of record NW_028181414.1, read on the forward strand.
TTTCTTCCAGTTTTGGCGGTGATCCCGTTCTTGTTTGGGGTGTTTTTGACGTGTTTTGGGGTCTCCATTGGGTTTTGTTGGGTTTTCCGTGGTCATCATGGTGGAAATGCATAAATGGTGGGTTTTGGAGAACATCAGGTATGTTTAGGATGGTTTTGGGGTGGATCTATGGTTTTGGGGGATTTTCTTCCAGTTTTTGGGTGATCCCATTCGTGTTTGCGATTATTTTGACATTTTTTTGGGTCTCCGTTGGGTTTCGTTTGGTTTTCTGTGGTCATCATGGTGAAAAACGGTAAATTGTGGGTTTTGGAGAACATCAGGTAGGTTTAGGATGGTTTTGGGGTGGATCTATGGTGTTGGGTGTTTTCTTTCGTTTTTGGGGGTGATCCTGTTCCTTTCTGGGGTGTTTTTGACGTGTTTTGGGGGCTCTCTTGGGTTTCGTTGGGTTTTCCATGGTCATCATGGTGGAAAAGGGTAAATTGTGGGTTTTGGAGAAGATCAGGGTGCTTTAGGGTGGTTTTGTGGTGGATCTATGGAATTTGGGCCTTTATTCTGTTTTTTGGGTTGATCATGTTCTTCTTTGCGGTGTTTTTGACATGTTTTGGGGTCTCCGTTGGGTTTCGTTGGGTTTTCCATGGTCATCATGGTGGAAAAGTGTAAATTGTGGGTTTTGGAGAACATCAGGTAGGTTTAGGGTGGTTTTGGGGTGGATCTATGGCTTTGGGGGTATTCTTTCGTTTTTGGGTGTGATCCTGTTCTTGTTTGGGGTGTTTTTGACGTGTTTTGGGGTCTCCATTTGGTTTCGTTGTGTTCTCGATGGTCGTTAAGTTAAATGGGAGTGGATGGTGGGTTTTGCAGAAGATCAGGTGAGTTTAGAGTGGTTTGGGGGTTGGATCCGTACTTTTTGGGGATTTTCTTCCAGTTTTGGGGGTGATCCCGTTCTTGTTTGGGGTGTTTTTGACGTGTTTTGGGGTCTCCGTTTGGTTTCGTTGTGTTCTTGTTGGTCGTTAAGTTTAATGGGAGTGGATGGTGGGTTTTGCAGAAGATCAGGTGAGTTTAGAGTGGTTTGGGGGTTGGATCCGTGCTTTTTGGGGATTTTCTTCCAGTTTTGGGGGTGATCCCGTTCTTGTTTGGGGTGTTTTTGACGTGTTTTGGGGTCTCCGTTTGGTTTCGTTGTGTTCTTGTTGGTCGTTAAGTTTAATGGGAGTGGATGGTGGGTTTTGCAGAAGATCAGGTGAGTTTAGAGTGGTTTGGGGGTTGGATCCGTGCTTTTTGGGGATTTTCTTCCAGTTTTGGGGGTGATCCCGTTTTTGTTTGGGGTGTTTTTGACGTGTTTTGGGGTCTCCGTTGGGTTTCGTTTGGTTTTCCATGGTCATCATGGTGGAAAAGTGTAAATTGTGGGTTTTGGAAAAGATCAGGTAGGTTTAGGGTGGTTTTGGGGTGGATCCATGGTGTTGGGGGTTTTCTTTCGTTTTCGGGGGTGATCCCGTTCTTGTTTGGGGTGTTTTTGACGTGTTTTGGGGTCTCCGTTGGGTTTCATTGGCTTCTCGTTGGTCGTTAATTTAAATGGGTGTGGATTGTGGGTTTTGGAGAAGATCAGGTGAGTTTAGTGTGGTTTGGGGGGGAAATTCATAGTTTTTGGTGTTTTTTCTTCTGATCCCGTTTTTTTTTGGGGTGTTTTTGACGTGTTTTACTGTCTCCGTTGGGTTTCGTTGGGTTTTCCCTGGTCATCATGGTGGAAAAGGGTAAATTGTGGGTTTTGGAGAACATCAGGTAGGTTTAGGGTGGTTTTGAGGTGGATCTATGGTTTTGAGGGGTTTTCTTCCAGTTTTGGGGGTGATCCCTTTCTTGTTTGGGTTTTTTTTTTGACGTGTTTTGGGGTCTCCGTTGGGTTTCGTTGGCTTCTCGTTGGTCGTTAATTTAAATGGGTGTGGATTGTGGGTTTTGGAGAAGATAAGGTGAGTTTAGAGTGGTTTGGGGGTTGGATCCGTGCTTTTTGGAGATTTTCTTCCAGTTTTGGGGGTGATCCCGTTTTTGTTTGGGGTGTTTTTGACATATTTTGGGATCTCCGTTGGGTTTTGTTCGGTTTTCCTTGTTCATCGTGGTGGAAAAGGGTAAATTGTGGGTTTTGGAAAAGATCAGGTAGGTTTAGGGTGGTTTTGGGGTGGATCTATGGTTTTAGGGGTTTTCTTTCGTTTTTGGGGGTGATCCTGTTCCTTTCTGGGTTGTTTTTGACGTGTTTTGGGGTCTCTGTTGTTTTTCGTTGGGTTTTCCTTGGTCATCATGTTGGAAAAGTGTCAATTGTGGGTTTTGGAGAAGATCAGGTAGGTTTAGGGTGGTTTTGGGGTGGATCTATGGAATTTGGGCCTTTATTCTGTTTTTTGGGATGATCCTGGTCTTGTTTGCATTGTTTTTGACGTGTTTTGGGGTCTCCGTTGGGTTTCGTTGGGTTCTCGTTGGTCGTTAAGTTAAATGGGAGTGGATGGTGGGTTTTGCAGAAGATCAGGTGAGTTTAGGGTGGTTTGGGGGTTGGTTCCGTGCTTTTTGGAGATTTTCTTCCAGTTTTGGGGGTGATCCCGTTCTTGCTTGGGGTGTTTTTGACGTGTTTTGGGGTCTCCGTTGGGTTTCGTTGGCTTCTCGTTGATCGTTAATTTAAATGGGTTTGGATTGTGGGTTTTGGAGAAGATCAGGTGAGTTTAGAGTGTTTTGGGGGTTGGATGCGTGCTTTTTGGAGATTTTCTTCTAGTTTTGGGGGTGATCCCGTTCTTGTTTGGGGTGTTTTTGACATATTTTGGGATCTCCGTTGGGGTTCGTTGTGTTTTCCGTGTTCATCGTGGTGGAAAAGGGTAAATTGTGGGTTTTTGAGGAACATCAGGTAGGTTTAGGGTGGTTTTGGGGTGGATCTATGTAATTTGGGCCTTTATTCTGTTTTTTCGGGGGATGATCCTGGTCTTGTTTGCGTTGTTTTTGACATGTTTTGGGGTCTCCGTTGGGTTTCGTTGGGTTCTCGTTGGTCGTTAAGTTAAATGGGAGTGGATAGTGGGTTTTGCAGAAGATTAGGTGTGTTTAGGGTGGTTTGGGGGTTGGATCCGTGCTTTTTGGATATTTTCTTCCAGTTTTAGGGGTGATCCCGTTCTTGTTTGGGGTGTTTTTGTCGTTTTTTGGGGTCTCCGTTGGGTTTCGTTGGGTTTTCCATGGTCATCATGGTGGAAAAGTGTAAATTGTGGGTTTTGGAGAAGATCAGGTAGGTTTAGGGTGGTTTTGGGGTGGATCTATTGTTTTGGGGGATTTTCTTCCAGTTTTGTTGTTGATCCCGTTCTTGTTTGGGTGTTTTTGACGTGTTTTGTGGTCTCCGTTGGGTTTCGTTTGGTTTTCCGTGGTCATCCTAGTGGAAAAGAGTAAGTTGTGGGTTTTGGAGAACATCAGGTAGGTTTAGGGTGCTTTTCGGGAGGATATGTGGTATTTGGCATTTTGTTCTATTTTTGGGGTTAATTCTGTTCTTTTTTGGGTGTTTTTGGCGTGTTTTGCGGTCTCTGTTGGGTTTCGTTAGGTTCTCGTTGGTCGTCAAGGTAAATGGGAGTGGATTGTGGGTTTTGGAGAAGATCAGGTTAGTTTACAGTGATTTGGGGGGGAAATTCATAGTTTTTGGTGTTTTTTCTTCTGATCCCGTTCTTTTTTGGGGTGTTTTAGACGTGTTTTGGGGTCTCCGTTGGGTTTCGTTGGGTTTTCCGTGGTCATCATGGTGGAAAAGGGTAAATTGTGGGTTTTGGAGAACATCAGGTAGGTTTAGGGTGGTTTTGAGGTGGATCTATAGTTTTGAGGGGTTTTCTTTCAGTTTTTGAGTGATCCCATTCGTGTTTGCGGTGATTTTGACGTGTTTTGGGGTCTCCGTTGGGTTTCGTTTGGTTTTCCGTGGTCATCATGGTGGAAAAGGGTAAGTTGCGGGTTTTGGAGAACATCAGGTAGGTTTGGGGGGACTTTGGGGGTGTATTCTTGGTATTTGGGGTTTTCTTTTCTTTTTTTGGGGTGATCCCTTTCTTTTTTGGGGTGTTTTAGACGTGTTTTGCGGTCTTTGTTGGGTTTCATTGGGTTCTCGTTTGACGTTAAGGTAAATGGGAGCGGATTGTGCGTTTTGGAGAAGATCATGTGAGTTTAGTGTGGTTTTTGGGGGGCAATTCATAGTTTTTGGTGTTTTTTCTTCTGATCCCATTCTTTTTTGGGGTGTTTTAGACGTGTTTTGGGGTCTGCGTTGGGTTTCGTTGGGTTTTCCCTGGTCATCATGGTGGAAAAGGGTAAATTGTGGGTTTTGGAGAACATCAGGTAGGTTTAGGGTGGTTTTGAGGTGGATCTATAGTTTTGGGGGTTTTCTTTCGTTTTTGGGGGTGATCCTGTTCCTTTCTGGGGTGTTTTTGACGTGTTTTGGGATCTCCGTTGGGTTTCGCTTTGTTCTCGATGGTCGTTAAGTTAAATGTGAGTGGATGGTGGGTTTTGCAGAAGATCAGGTAAGTTTAGGGTGGTTTGGGGGTTGGATCCGTGATTTTGGGGATTTACGTTCGTTTTTGGTTGTGATCCTGTTCTTTTTTGGGGTGTTTTTAATTTTTTGTTTGTGGTCTCCGTTGGGTTTTGTTAGGTTTTCCCTGGTCATCATGGTGGAAAATGGTAAATTGTGGGTTTTGGAGAAGATCAGGTAGGTTTAGGGTGGTTTTGGGGTGGATCTATGGTTTTGGGGGTTTTCTTTCGTTTTTGGGTGTGATCCTGTTCTTGTTTGCGGTGTTTTTGACGTGTTTTGGGGTCTCCGTTGGGTTTCGTTGGGTTCTCGTTGGTCGTTAATTTAAATGGGTGTGGATTGTGGGTTTTGCAGAAGATCAGGTGAGTTTAGAGTGGTTTGGGGGTTGGATCCGTGCTTTTTGGGGATTTTCTTCCAGTTTTGGGGGTGATCCCGTTTTTGTTTGGGGTGTTTTTGACGTGTTTTGGGGTCTCCGTTGGGTTTCGTTTGGTTTTCCCTGGTCATCATGGTGGAAAAGTGTATATTGTGGGTTTTGGAGAAGATCAGGTAGGTTTAGGGTGGTTTTGGGGTGGATCTATGGTGTTGGGGGTTTTCTTTCGTTTTTGGGGGTGATCCTGTTCCTTTCTGGGGTGTTTTTGACGTGTTTTGGGGGCTCTCTTGGGTTTCGTTGGGTTTTCCATGGTCATCATGGTGGAAAAGGGTAAATTGTGGGTTTTGGAGAAGATCAGGGTGCTTTAGGGTGGTTTTGGGGTGGATCTATGGAACTTGGGCCTTTATTCTGTTTTTTGGGTTGATCCTGTTCTTCTTTGCGGTGTTTTTGACGTGTTTTGGGATCTCCGTTGGGTTTTGTTGGGTTTTGCGTGGTCAACATGTTGGAAAAAGGTCAATTGTGGGTTTTGGAGAAGGTCAGGGTGCTTTAGGGTGGTTTTGGGGTGGATCTATGGAATTCGGGCCTTTATTCTGTTTTTTTTGGGTGATCCTGTTCTTGTTTGCGGTGTTTTTGACGTGTTTTGGGGTCTCTGTTGGGTTTCGCTGGGTTCTCAATGGTCGTTAAGTTAAATGGGAGTGGATGGTGGGTTTTGCAGAAGATCAGGTAAGTTTAGGGTGGTTTGGGGGTTGGATCCGTGCTTTTTGGGGATTTTCGTTCGTTTTTGGTTGTGATCCCGTTCTTTTTTGGGGTGTTTTTAATTTTTTGTTTGTGGTCTCCGTTGGGTTTTGTTAGGTTTTCCCTGGTCATCATGGTGGAAAACGGTAAATTGTGGGTTTTGGAGAAGATCAGGTAGGTTTAGGGTGGTTTTGGGGTGGATCTATGGCTTTGGGGGTTTTCTTTCGTTTTTGGGTGTGATCCTGTTCTTGTTTGCGGTGTTTTTGACGTGTTTTGGGGTCTCCGTTTGGTTTCGTTGTGTTCTCGTTGGTCGTTAAGTTAAATGGGAGTGGATGGTGGGTTTTGCAGAAGATCAGGTGAGTTTAGAGTGGTTTGGGGGTTGGATCCGTACTTTTGGGGGATTTTCTTCCAGTTTTGGCGGTGATCCCGTTCTTGTTTGGGGTGTTTTTGACGTGTTTTGGGGTCTCCATTGGGTTTTGTTGGGTTTTCCGTGGTCATCATGGTGGAAATGCATAAATGGTGGGTTTTGGAGAAGATCAGGTATGTTTAGGATGGTTTTGGGGTGGATCTATGGTTTTGGGGGATTTTCTTCCAGTTTTTGGGTGATCCCATTCGTGTTTGCGATTATTTTGACATGTTTTTGGGTCTCCGTTGGGTTTCGTTTGGTTTTCTGTGGTCATCATGGTGAAAAACGGTAAATTGTGGGTTTTGGAGAACATCAGGTAGGTTTAGGATGGTTTTGGGGTGGATCTATGGTGTTGGGTGTTTTCTTTCGTTTTTGGGGGTGATCCTGTTCCTTTCTGGGGTGTTTTTGACGTGTTTTGGGGGCTCTCTTGGGTTTCGTTGGGTTTTCCATGGTCATCATGGTGGAAAAGGGTAAATTGTGGGTTTTGGAGAAGATCAGGGTGCTTTAGGGTGGTTTTGTGGTGGATCTATGGAATTTGGGCCTTTATTCTGTTTTTTGGGTTGATCATGTTCTTCTTTGCGGTGTTTTTGACATGTTTTGGGGTCTCCGTTGGGTTTCGTTGGGTTTTCCATGGTCATCATGGTGGAAAAGTGTAAATTGTGGGTTTTGGAGAACATCAGGTAGGTTTAGGGTGGTTTTGGGGTGGATCTATGGCTTTGGGGGTATTCTTTCGTTTTTGGGTGTGATCCTGTTCTTGTTTGGGGTGTTTTTGACGTGTTTTGGGGTCTCCATTTGGTTTCGTTGTGTTCTCGATGGTCGTTTAGTTAAATGGGAGTGGATGGTGGGTTTTGCAGAAGATCAGGTGAGTTTAGAGTGGTTTGGGGGTTGGATCCGTACTTTTGGGGGATTTTCTTCCAGTTTTGGGGGTGATCCCGTTCTTGTTTGGGGTGTTTTTGACGTGTTTTGGGGTCTCCGTTTGGTTTCGTTGTGTTCTTGTTGGTCGTTAAGTTTAATGGGAGTGGATGGTGGGTTTTGCAGAAGATCAGGTGAGTTTAGAGTGGTTTGGGGGTTGGATCCGTGCTTTTTGGGGATTTTCTTCCAGTTTTGGGGGTGATCCCGTTTTTGTTTGGGGTGTTTTTGACGTGTTTTGGGGTCTCCGTTGGGTTTCGTTTGGTTTTCCATGGTCATCATGGTGGAAAAGTGTAAATTGTGGGTTTTGGAAAAGATCAGGTAGGTTTAGGGTGGTTTTGGGGTGGATCCATGGTGTTGGGGGTTTTCTTTCGTTTTCGGGGGTGATCCCGTTCTTGTTTGGGGTGTTTTTGACGTGTTTTGGGGTCTCCGTTGGGTTTCATTGGCTTCTCGTTGGTCGTTAATTTAAATGGGTGTGGATTGTGGGTTTTGGAGAAGATCAGGTGAGTTTAGTGTGGTTTGGGGGGGAAATTCATAGTTTTTGGTGTTTTTTCTTCTGATCCCGTTTTTTTTTGGGGTGTTTTTGACGTGTTTTACTGTCTCCGTTGGGTTTCGTTGGGTTTTCCCTGGTCATCATGGTGGAAAAGGGTAAATTGTGGGTTTTGGAGAACATCAGGTAGGTTTAGGGTGGTTTTGAGGTGGATCTATGGTTTTGAGGGGTTTTCTTCCAGTTTTGGGGGTGATCCCTTTCTTGTTTGGGTTTTTTTTTTGACGTGTTTTGGGGTCTCCGTTGGGTTTCGTTGGCTTCTCGTTGGTCGTTAATTTAAATGGGTGTGGATTGTGGGTTTTGGAGAAGATAAGGTGAGTTTAGAGTGGTTTGGGGGTTGGATCCGTGCTTTTTGGAGATTTTCTTCCAGTTTTGGGGGTGATCCCGTTCTTGTTTGGGGTGTTTTTGACATGTTTTGGGATCTCCGTTGGGTTTTGTTCGGTTTTCCTTGTTCATCGTGGTGGAAAAGGGTAAATTGTGGGTTTTGGAGAAGATCAGGTAGGTTTAGGGTGGTTTTGGGGTGGATCTATGGTTTTAGGGGTTTTCTTTCGTTTTTGGGGGTGATCCTGTTCCTTTCTGGGTTGTTTTTGACGTGTTTTGGGGTCTCTGTTGTTTTTCGTTGGGTTTTCCTTGGTCATCATGTTGGAAAAGTGTCAATTGTGGGTTTTGGAGAAGATCAGGTAGGTTTAGGGTGGTTTTGGGGTGGATCTATGGAATTTGGGCCTTTATTCTGTTTTTTGGGATGATCCTGGTCTTGTTTGCATTGTTTTTGACGTGTTTTGGGGTCTCCGTTGGGTTTCGTTGGGTTCTCGTTGGTCGTTAAGTTAAATGGGAGTGGATGGTGGGTTTTGCAGAAGATCAGGTGAGTTTAGGGTGGTTTGGGGGTTGGTTCCGTGCTTTTTGGAGATTTTCTTCCAGTTTTGGGGGTGATCCCGTTCTTGTTTGGGGTGTTTTTGACGTGTTTTGGGGTCTCCGTTGGGTTTCGTTGGCTTCTCGTTGATCGTTAATTTAAATGGGTTTGGATTGTGGGTTTTGGAGAAGATCAGGTGAGTTTAGAGTGTTTTGGGGGTTGGATGCGTGCTTTTTGGAGATTTTCTTCTAGTTTTGGGGGTGATCCCGTTCTTGTTTGGGGTGTTTTTGACATATTTTGGGATCTCCGTTGGGGTTCGTTGGGTTTTCCGTGTTCATCGTGGTGGAAAAGGGTAAATTGTGGGTTTTTGAGGAACATCAGGTAGGTTTAGGGTGGTTTTGGGGTGGATCTATGTAATTTGGGCCTTTATTCTGTTTTTTCGGGGGATGATCCTGGTCTTGTTTGCGTTGTTTTTGACATGTTTTGGGGTCTCCGTTGGGTTTCGTTGGGTTCTCGTTGGTCGTTAAGTTAAATGGGAGTGGATAGTGGGTTTTGCAGAAGATTAGGTGTGTTTAGGGTGGTTTGGGGGTTGGATCCGTGCTTTTTGGATATTTTCTTCCAGTTTTAGGGGTGATCCCGTTCTTGTTTGGGGTGTTTTTGTCGTTTTTTGGGGTCTCTGTTGGGTTTCGTTGGGTTTTCCATGGTCATCATGGTGGAAAAGTGTAAATTGTGGGTTTTGGAGAAGATCAGGTAGGTTTAGGGTGGTTTTGGGGTGGATCTATTGTTTTGGGGGATTTTCTTCCAGTTTTGTTGTTGATCCCGTTCTTGTTTGGGTGTTTTTGACGTGTTTTGTGGTCTCCGTTGGGTTTCGTTTGGTTTTCCGTGGTCATCCTAGTGGAAAAGAGTAAGTTGTGGGTTTTGGAGAACATCAGGTAGGTTTAGGGTGCTTTTCGGGAGGATATGTGGTATTTGGCATTTTGTTCTATTTTTGGGGTTAATTCTGTTCTTTTTTGGGTGTTTTTGGCGTGTTTTGCGGTCTCTGTTGGGTTTCGTTAGGTTCTCGTTGGTCGTCAAGGTAAATGGGAGTGGATTGTGGGTTTTGGAGAAGATCAGGTTAGTTTACAGTGATTTGGGGGGGAAATTCATAGTTTTTGGTGTTTTTTCTTCTGATCCCGTTCTTTTTTGGGGTGTTTTAGACGTGTTTTGGGGTCTCCGTTGGGTTTCGTTGGGTTTTCCCTGGTCATCATGGTGGAAAAGGGTAAATTGTGGGTTTTGGAGAACATCAGGTAGGTTTAGGGTGGTTTTGAGGTGGATCTATAGTTTTGAGGGGTTTTCTTTCAGTTTTTGAGTGATCCCATTCGTGTTTGCGGTGATTTTGACGTGTTTTGGGGTCTCCGTTGGGTTTCGTTTGGTTTTCCGTGGTCATCATGGTGGAAAAGGGTAAGTTGCGGGTTTTGGAGAACATCAGGTAGGTTTGGGGGGACTTTGGGGGTGTATTCTTGGTATTTGGGGTTTTCTTTTCTTTTTTTGGGGTGATCCCTTTCTTTTTTGGGGTGTTTTAGACGTGTTTTGCGGTCTTTGTTGGGTTTCATTGGGTTCTCGTTTGACGTTAAGGTAAATGGGAGCGGATTGTGCGTTTTGGAGAAGATCATGTGAGTTTAGTGTGGTTTTTGGGGGGCAATTCATAGTTTTTGGTGTTTTTTCTTCTGATCCCATTCTTTTTTGGGGTGTTTTAGACGTGTTTTGGGGTCTGCGTTGGGTTTCGTTGGGTTTTCCCTGGTCATCATGGTGGAAAAGGGTAAATTGTGGGTTTTGGAGAACATCAGGTAGGTTTAGGGTGGTTTTGAGGTGTATCTATAGTTTTGGGGGTTTTCTTTCGTTTTTGGGGGTGATCCTGTTCCTTTCTGGGGTGTTTTTGACGTGTTTTGGGATCTCCGTTGGGTTTCGCTTTGTTCTCGATGGTCGTTAAGTTAAATGTGAGTGGATGGTGGGTTTTGCAGAAGATCAGGTAAGTTTAGGGTGGTTTGGGGGTTGGATCCGTGCTTTTTGGGGATTTACGTTCGTTTTTGGTTGTGATCCTGTTCTTTTTTGGGGTGTTTTTAATTTTTTGTTTGTGGTCTCCGTTGGGTTTTGTTAGGTTTTCCCTGGTCATCATGGTGGAAAATGGTAAATTGTGGGTTTTGGAGAAGATCAGGTAGGTTTAGGGTGGTTTTGGGGTGGATCTATGGTTTTGGGGGTTTTCTTTCGTTTTTGGGTGTGATCCTGTTCTTGTTTGTGGTGTTTTTGACGTGTTTTGGGGTCTCCCTTGGGTTTCGTTGGGTTCTCGTTGGTCGTTAATTTAAATGGGTGTGGATTGTGGGTTTTGCAGAAGATCAGGTGAGTTTAGAGTGGTTTGGGGGTTGGATCCGTGCTTTTTGGGGATTTTCTTCCAGTTTTGGGGGTGATCCCGTTTTTGTTTGGGGTGTTTTTGACGTGTTTTGGGGTCTCCGTTGGGTTTCGTTTGGTTTTCCCTGGTCATCATGGTGGAAAAGTGTATATTGTGGGTTTTGGAGAAGATCAGGTAGGTTTAGGGTGGTTTTGGGGTGGATCTATGGTGTTGGGGGTTTTCTTTCGTTTTTGGGGGTGATCCTGTTCCTTTCTGGGGTGTTTTTGACGTGTTTTGGGGGCTCTCTTGGGTTTCGTTGGGTTTTCCATGGTCATCATGGTGGAAAAGGGTAAATTGTGGGTTTTGGAGAAGATCAGGGTGCTTTAGGGTGGTTTTGGGGTGGATCTATGGAACTTGGGCCTTTATTCTGTTTTTTGGGTTGATCCTGTTCTTCTTTGCGGTGTTTTTGACGTGTTTTGGGATCTCCGTTGGGTTTTGTTGGGTTTTGCGTGGTCAACATGTTGGAAAAAGGTCAATTGTGGGTTTTGGAGAAGGTCAGGGTGCTTTAGGGTGGTTTTGGGGTGGATCTATGGAATTCGGGCCTTTATTATGTTTTTTTTGGGTGATCCTGTTCTTGTTTGCGGTGTTTTTGACGTGTTTTGGGGTCTCTGTTGGGTTTCGCTGGGTTCTCAATGGTCGTTAAGTTAAATGGGAGTGGATGGTGGGTTTTGCAGAAGATCAGGTGAGTTTAGGGTGGTTTGGGGGTTGGTTCCGTGCTTTTTGGAGATTTTCTTCCAGTTTTGGGGGTGATCCCGTTCTTGTTTGGGGTGTTTTTGACGTGTTTTGGGGTCTCCGTTGGGTTTCGTTGGCTTCTCGTTGATCGTTAATTTAAATGGGTTTGGATTGTGGGTTTTGGAGAAGATCAGGTGAGTTTAGAGTGTTTTGGGGGTTGGATGCGTGCTTTTTGGAGATTTTCTTCTAGTTTTGGGGGTGATCCCGTTCTTGTTTGGGGTGTTTTTGACATATTTTGGGATCTCCGTTGGGGTTCGTTGGGTTTTCCGTGTTCATCGTGGTGGAAAAGGGTAAATTGTGGGTTTTTGAGGAACATCAGGTAGGTTTAGGGTGGTTTTGGGGTGGATCTATGTAATTTGGGCCTTTATTCTGTTTTTTCGGGGGATGATCCTGGTCTTGTTTGCGTTGTTTTTGACATGTTTTGGGGTCTCCGTTGGGTTTCGTTGGGTTCTCGTTGGTCGTTAAGTTAAATGGGAGTGGATAGTGGGTTTTGCAGAAGATTAGGTGTGTTTAGGGTGGTTTGGGGGTTGGATCCGTGCTTTTTGGATATTTTCTTCCAGTTTTAGGGGTGATCCCGTTCTTGTTTGGGGTGTTTTTGTCGTTTTTTGGGGTCTCTGTTGGGTTTCGTTGGGTTTTCCATGGTCATCATGGTGGAAAAGTGTAAATTGTGGGTTTTGGAGAAGATCAGGTAGGTTTAGGGTGGTTTTGGGGTGGATCTATTGTTTTGGGGGATTTTCTTCCAGTTTTGTTGTTGATCCCGTTCTTGTTTGGGTGTTTTTGACGTGTTTTGTGGTCTCCGTTGGGTTTCGTTTGGTTTTCCGTGGTCATCCTAGTGGAAAAGAGTAAGTTGTGGGTTTTGGAGAACATCAGGTAGGTTTAGGGTGCTTTTCGGGAGGATATGTGGTATTTGGCATTTTGTTCTATTTTTGGGGTTAATTCTGTTCTTTTTTGGGTGTTTTTGGCGTGTTTTGCGGTCTCTGTTGGGTTTCGTTAGGTTCTCGTTGGTCGTCAAGGTAAATGGGAGTGGATTGTGGGTTTTGGAGAAGATCAGGTTAGTTTACAGTGATTTGGGGGGGAAATTCATAGTTTTTGGTGTTTTTTCTTCTGATCCCGTTCTTTTTTGGGGTGTTTTAGACGTGTTTTGGGGTCTCCGTTGGGTTTCGTTGGGTTTTCCCTGGTCATCATGGTGGAAAAGGGTAAATTGTGGGTTTTGGAGAACATCAGGTAGGTTTAGGGTGGTTTTGAGGTGGATCTATAGTTTTGAGGGGTTTTCTTTCAGTTTTTGAGTGATCCCATTCGTGTTTGCGGTGATTTTGACGTGTTTTGGGGTCTCCGTTGGGTTTCGTTTGGTTTTCCGTGGTCATCATGGTGGAAAAGGGTAAGTTGCGGGTTTTGGAGAACATCAGGTAGGTTTGGGGGGACTTTGGGGGTGTATTCTTGGTATTTGGGGTTTTCTTTTCTTTTTTTGGGGTGATCCTTTTCTTTTTTGGGGTGTTTTAGACGTGTTTTGCGGTCTTTGTTGGGTTTCATTGGGTTCTCGTTTGACGTTAAGGTAAATGGGAGCGGATTGTGCGTTTTGGAGAAGATCATGTGAGTTTAGTGTGGTTTTTGGGGGGCAATTCATAGTTTTTGGTGTTTTTTCTTCTGATCCCATTCTTTTTTGGGGTGTTTTAGACGTGTTTTGGGGTCTGCGTTGGGTTTCGTTGGGTTTTCCCTGGTCATCATGGTGGAAAAGGGTAAATTGTGGGTTTTGGAGAACATCAGGTAGGTTTAGGGTGGTTTTGAGGTGTATCTATAGTTTTGGGGGTTTTCTTTCGTTTTTGGGGGTGATCCTGTTCCTTTCTGGGGTGTTTTTGACGTGTTTTGGGATCTCCGTTGGGTTTCGCTTTGTTCTCGATGGTCGTTAAGTTAAATGTGAGTGGATGGTGGGTTTTGCAGAAGATCAGGTAAGTTTAGGGTGGTTTGGGGGTTGGATCCGTGCTTTTTGGGGATTTACGTTCGTTTTTGGTTGTGATCCTGTTCTTTTTTGGGGTGTTTTTAATTTTTTGTTTGTGGTCTCCGTTGGGTTTTGTTAGGTTTTCCCTGGTCATCATGGTGGAAAATGGTAAATTGTGGGTTTTGGAGAAGATCAGGTAGGTTTAGGGTGGTTTTGGGGTGGATCTATGGTTTTGGGGGTTTTCTTTCGTTTTTGGGTGTGATCCTGTTCTTGTTTGTGGTGTTTTTGACGTGTTTTGGGGTCTCCCTTGGGTTTCGTTGGGTTCTCGTTGGTCGTTAATTTAAATGGGTGTGGATTGTGGGTTTTGCAGAAGATCAGGTGAGTTTAGAGTGGTTTGGGGGTTGGATCCGTGCTTTTTGGGGATTTTCTTCCAGTTTTGGGGGTGATCCCGTTTTTGTTTGGGGTGTTTTTGACGTGTTTTGGGGTCTCCGTTGGGTTTCGTTTGGTTTTCCCTGGTCATCATGGTGGAAAAGTGTATATTGTGGGTTTTGGAGAAGATCAGGTAGGTTTAGGGTGGTTTTGGGGTGGATCTATGGTGTTGGGGGTTTTCTTTCGTTTTTGGGGGTGATCCTGTTCCTTTCTGGGGTGTTTTTGACGTGTTTTGGGGGCTCTCTTGGGTTTCGTTGGGTTTTCCATGGTCATCATGGTGGAAAAGGGTAAATTGTGGGTTTTGGAGAAGATCAGGGTGCTTTAGGGTGGTTTTGGGGTGGATCTATGGAACTTGGGCCTTTATTCTGTTTTTTGGGTTGATCCTGTTCTTCTTTGCGGTGTTTTTGACGTGTTTTGGGATCTCCGTTGGGTTTTGTTGGGTTTTGCGTGGTCAACATGTTGGAAAAAGGTCAATTGTGGGTTTTGGAGAAGGTCAGGGTGCTTTAGGGTGGTTTTGGGGTGGATCTATGGAATTCGGGCCTTTATTATGTTTTTTTTGGGTGATCCTGTTCTTGTTTGCGGTGTTTTTGACGTGTTTTGGGGTCTCTGTTGGGTTTCGCTGGGTTCTCAATGGTCGTTAAGTTAAATGGGAGTGGATGGTGGGTTTTGCAGAAGATCAGGTGAGTTTAGGGTGGTTTGGGGGTTGGTTCCGTGCTTTTTGGAGATTTTCTTCCAGTTTTGGGGGTGATCCCGTTCTTGTTTGGGGTGTTTTTGACGTGTTTTGGGGTCTCCGTTGGGTTTCGTTGGCTTCTCGTTGATCGTTAATTTAAATGGGTTTGGATTGTGGGTTTTGGAGAAGATCAGGTGAGTTTAGAGTGTTTTGGGGGTTGGATGCGTGCTTTTTGGAGATTTTCTTCTAGTTTTGGGGGTGATCCCGTTCTTGTTTGGGGTGTTTTTGACATATTTTGGGATCTCCGTTGGGGTTCGTTGGGTTTTCCGTGTTCATCGTGGTGGAAAAGGGTAAATTGTGGGTTTTTGAGGAACATCAGGTAGGTTTAGGGTGGTTTTGGGGTGGATCTATGTAATTTGGGCCTTTATTCTGTTTTTTCGGGGGATGATCCTGGTCTTGTTTGCGTTGTTTTTGACATGTTTTGGGGTCTCCGTTGGGTTTCGTTGGGTTCTCATTGGTCGTTAAGTTAAATGGGAGTGGATAGTGGGTTTTGCAGAAGATTAGGTGTGTTTAGGGTGGTTTGGGGGTTGGATCCGTGCTTTTTGGATATTTTCTTCCAGTTTTAGGGGTGATCCCGTTCTTGTTTGGGGTGTTTTTGTCGTTATTTGGGGTCTCTGTTGGGTTTCGTTGGGTTTTCCATGGTCATCATGGTGGAAAAGTGTAAATTGTGGGTTTTGGAGAAGATCAGGTAGGTTTAGGGTGGTTTTGGGGTGGATCTATTGTTTTGGGGGATTTTCTTCCAGTTTTGTTGTTGATCCCGTTCTTGTTTGGGTGTTTTTGACGTGTTTTGTGGTCTCCGTTGGGTTTCGTTTGGTTTTCCGTGGTCATCCTAGTGGAAAAGAGTAAGTTGTGGGTTTTGGAGAACATCAGGTAGGTTTAGGGTGCTTTTCGGGAGGATATGTGGTATTTGGCATTTTGTTCTATTTTTGGGGTTAATTCTGTTCTTTTTTGGGTGTTTTTGGCGTGTTTTGCGGTCTCTGTTGGGTTTCGTTAGGTTCTCGTTGGTCGTCAAGGTAAATGGGAGTGGATTGTGGGTTTTGGAGAAGATCAGGTTAGTTTACAGTGATTTGGGGGGGAAATTCATAGTTTTTGGTGTTTTTTCTTCTGATCCCGTTCTTTTTTGGGGTGTTTTAGACGTGTTTTGGGGTCTCCGTTGGGTTTCGTTGGGTTTTCCCTGGTCATCATGGTGGAAAAGGGTAAATTGTGGGTTTTGGAGAACATCAGGTAGGTTTAGGGTGGTTTTGAGGTGGATCTATAGTTTTGAGGGGTTTTCTTTCAGTTTTTGAGTGATCCCATTCGTGTTTGCGGTGATTTTGACGTGTTTTGGGGTCTCCGTTGGGTTTCGTTTGGTTTTCCGTGGTCATCATGGTGGAAAAGGGTAAGTTGCGGGTTTTGGAGAACATCAGGTAGGTTTGGGGGGACTTTGGGGGTGTATTCTTGGTATTTGGGGTTTTCTTTTCTTTTTTTGGGGTGATCCCTTTCTTTTTTGGGGTGTTTTAGACGTGTTTTGCGGTCTTTGTTGGGTTTCATTGGGTTCTCGTTTGACGTTAAGGTAAATGGGAGCGGATTGTGCGTTTTGGAGAAGATCATGTGAGTTTAGTGTGGTTTTTGGGGGGCAATTCATAGTTTTTGGTGTTTTTTCTTCTGATCCCATTCTTTTTTGGGGTGTTTTAGACGTGTTTTGGGGTCTGCGTTGGGTTTCGTTGGGTTTTCCCTGGTCATCATGGTGGAAAAGGGTAAATTGTGGGTTTTGGAGAACATCAGGTAGGTTTAGGGTGGTTTTGAGGTGGATCTATAGTTTTGGGGGTTTTCTTTCGTTTTTGGGGGTGATCCTGTTCCTTTCTGGGGTGTTTTTGACGTGTTTTGGGATCTCCGTTGGGTTTCGCTTTGTTCTCGATGGTCGTTAAGTTAAATGTGAGTGGATGGTGGGTTTTGCAGAAGATCAGGTAAGTTTAGGGTGGTTTGGGGGTTGGATCCGTGCTTTTTGGGGATTTACGTTCGTTTTTGGTTGTGATCCTGTTCTTTTTTGGGGTGTTTTTAATTTTTTGTTTGTGGTCTCCGTTGGGTTTTGTTAGGTTTTCCTGGTCATCATGGTGGAAAATGGTAAATTGTGGGTTTTGGAGAAGATCAGGTAGGTTTAGGGTGGTTTTGGGGTGGATCTATGGTTTTGGGGGTTTTCTTTCGTTTTTGGGTGTGATCCTGTTCTTGTTTGTGGTGTTTTTGACGTGTTTTGGGGTCTCCGTTGGGTTTCGTTGGGTTCTCGTTGGTCGTTAATTTAAATGGGTGTGGATTGTGGGTTTTGCAGAAGATCAGGTGAGTTTAGAGTGGTTTGGGGGTTGGATCCGTGCTTTTTGGGGATTTTCTTCCAGTTTTGGGGGTGATCCCGTTTTTGTTTGGGTGTTTTTGACGTGTTTTGGGGTCTCCGTTGGGTTTCGTTTGGTTTTCCCTGGTCATCATGGTGGAAAAGTGTATATTGTGGGTTTTGGAGAAGATCAGGTAGGTTTAGGGTGGTTTTGGGGTGGATCTATGGTGTTGGGGGTTTTCTTTCGTTTTTGGGGGTGATCCTGTTCCTTTCTGGGGTGTTTTTGACGTGTTTTGGGGCTCTCTTGGGTTTCGTTGGGTTTTCCATGGTCATCATGGTGGAAAAGGGTAAATTGTGGGTTTTGGAGAAGATCAGGGTGCTTTAGGGTGGTTTTGGGGTGGATCTATGGAACTTGGGCCTTTATTCTGTTTTTTGGGTTGATCCTGTTCTTCTTTGCGGTGTTTTTGACGTGTTTTGGGATCTCCGTTGGGTTTTGTTGGGTTTTGCGTGGTCAACATGTTGGAAAAAGGTCAATTGTGGGTTTTGGAGAAGGTCAGGGTGCTTTAGGGTGGTTTTGGGGTGGATCTATGGAATTCGGGCCTTTATTATGTTTTTTTTGGGTGATCCTGTTCTTGTTTGCGGTGTTTTTGACGTGTTTTGGGGTCTCTGTTGGGTTTCGCTGGGTTCTCAATGGTCATTAAGTTAAATGGGAGTGGATGGTGGGTTTTGCAGAAGATCAGGTGAGTTTAGGGTGGTTTGGGGGTTGGTTCCGTGCTTTTTGGGGATTTTCGTTCGTTTTTGGTTGTGATCCCGTTCTTTTTTGGGGTGTTTTTAATTTTTTGTTGTGGTCTCCGTTGGGTTTTGTTGGGTTTTCCCTGGTCATCATGGTGGAAAACGGTAAATTGTGGGTTTTGGAGAAGATCAGGTAGGTTTAGGGTGGTTTTGGGGTGGATCTATGGCTTTGGGGGTTTTCTTTCGTTTTTTGGGTGTGATCCTGTACTTGTTTGCGGTGTTTTTGACGTGTTTTGGGGTCTCCGTTTGGTTTCGTTGTGTTCTCGTTGGTCGTTAAGTTAAATGGGAGTGGATGGTGGGTTTTGAAAAAGATAAGGTGAGTTTAGAGTGGTTTGGGGGTTGGATCCGTGCTTTTTGGGGATTTTCTTCCAGTTTTGGGGGTGATCCCGTTTTTGTTTGGGGTGTTTTTGACGTGTTTTGGGGTCTCCGTTGGGTTTCGTTTGGTTTTCCCTGGTCATCATGGTGGAAAAGTGTATATTGTGGGTTTTGGAGAAGATCAGGTATGTTTAGGATGGTTTTGGGGTGGATCTATGGTTTTGGGGGATTTTCTTCCAGTTTTTGGGTGATCCCATTCGTGTTTGCGATTATTTTGACATGTTTTTGGGTCTCCGTTGGGTTTCGTTTGGTTTTCTGTGGTCATCATGGTGAAAAACGGTAAATTGTGGGTTTTGGAGAACATCAGGTAGGTTTAGGATGGTTTTGGGGTGGATCTATGGTGTTGGGGGTTTTCTTTCGTTTTTGGGGGTGATCCTGTTCCTTTCTGGGGTGTTTTTGACGTGTTTTGGGGGCTCTCTTGGGTTTCGTTGGGTTTTCCATGGTCATCATGGTGGAAAAGGGTAAATTGTGGGTTTTGGAGAAGATCAGGGTGCTTTAGGGTGGTTTTGTGGTGGATCTATGGAATTTGGGCCTTTATTCTGTTTTTTGGGTTGATCATGTTCTTCTTTGCGGTGTTTTTGACATGTTTTGGGGTCTCCGTTGGGTTTCGTTGGGTTTTCCATGGTCATCATGGTGGAAAAGTGTAAATTGTGGGTTTTGGAGAACATCAGGTAGGTTTAGGGTGGTTTTGGGGTGGATCTATGGCTTTGGGGGTATTCTTTCGTTTTTGGGTGTGATCCTGTTCTTGTTTGGGGTGTTTTGACGTGTTTTGGGGTCTCCATTTGGTTTCGTTGTGTTCTCGTTGGTCGTTAAGTTAAATGGGAGTGGATGGTGGGTTTTGCAGAAGATCAGGTGAGTTTAGAGTGGTTTGGGGGTTGGATCCGTACTTTTGGGGGATTTTCTTCCAGTTTTGGGTGTGATCCCGTTCTTGTTTGGGGTGTTTTTGACGTGTTTTGTGGTCTCCATTGGGTTTTGTTGGGTTTTCCATGGTCATCATGGTGGAACAGTGTAAGTTGTGGGTTTTGGAGAAGATCAGGTAGGTTTAGGGTGGTTTTGGGTTGGATCTATGGTTTTGCGGGATTTTCTTCCAGTTTTGTTGTTGATCCCTTTCTTGTTTGGGTGTTTTTGACGTGTTTTGTGGTCTCCGTTGGGTTTCGTTTGGTTTTCCGTGGTCATCCTAGTGGAAAAGAGTAAGTTGTGGGTTTTGGAGAACATCAGGTAGGTTTAGGGTGCTTTTCGGGAGGATATGTGGTATTTGGCATTTTGTTCTATTTTTGAGGTTAATTCTGTTCTTTTTTGGGTGTTTTTGGCGTGTTTTGCGGTCTCTGTTGGGTTTCGTTAGGTTCTCGTTGGTCGTCAAGGTAAATGGGAGTGGATTGTGGGTTTTGGAGAAGATCAGGTTAGTTTACGGCGGTTTGGGGGGGAAATTCATAGTTTTTGGTGTTTTTTCTTCTGATCCCGTTCTTTTTTGGGGTGTTTTAGACGTGTTTTGGGGTCTCCGTTGGGTTTCGTTGGGTTTTCCGTGGTCATCATGGTGGAAAAGGGTAAATTGTGGGTTTTGGAGAACATCAGGTAGGTTTAGGGTGGTTTTGGGGTGGATCTATAGTTTTGGGGGTTTTCTTTCGTTTTTGGGGGTGATCCTGTTCCTTTCTGGGGTGTTTTTGACGTGTTTTGGGATCTCCGTTGGGTTTCGCTTTGTTCTCGATGGTCGTTAAGTTAAATGTGAGTGGATGGTGGGTTTTGCAGAAGATCAGGTAAGTTTAGGGTGGTTTGGGGGGTTGGATCCGTGCTTTTTGGGGATTTACGTTCGTTTTGGTTGTGATCCTGTTCTTTTTTGGGGTGTTTTTAATTTTTTGTTTGTGGTCTCCGTTGGGTTTTGTTAGGTTTTCCCTGGTCATCATGGTGGAAAATGGTAAATTGTGGGTTTTGGAGAAGATCAGGTAGGTTTAGGGTGGTTTTGGGGTGGATCTATGGTTTTGGGGGTTTTCTTTCGTTTTTGGGTGTGATCCTGTTCTTGTTTGTGGTGTTTTTGACGTGTTTTGGGGTCTCCGTTTGGGTTTCGTTGGGTTCTCGTTGGTCGTTAATTTAAATGGGTGTGGATTGTGGGTTTTGCAGAAGATCAGGTGAGTTTAGAGTGGTTTGGGGGTTGGATCCGTGCTTTTTGGGGATTTTCTTCCAGTTTTGGGGGTGATCCCGTTTTTGTTTGGGGTGTTTTTGACGTGTTTTGGGGTCTCCGTTGGGTTTCGTTTGGTTTTCCCTGGTCATCATGGTGGAAAAGTGTATATTGTGGGTTTTGGAGAAGATCAGGTAGGTTTAGGGTGGTTTTGGGGTGGATCTATGGTTTTGGGGTTTTCTTTCGTTTTTGGGGGTGATCCTGTTCCTTTCTGGGGTGTTTTTGACGTGTTTTGGGGGCTCTCTTGGGTTTCGTTGGGTTTTCCATGGTCATCATGGTGGAAAAGGGTAAATTGTGGGTTTTGGAGAAGATCAGGGTGCTTTAGGGTGGTTTTGGGGTGGATCTATGGAACTTGGGCCTTTATTCTGTTTTTGGGTTGATCCTGTTCTTCTTTGCGGTGTTTTTGACGTGTTTTGGGATCTCCGTTGGGTTTTGTTGGGTTTTGCGTGGTCAACATGTTGGAAAAAGGTCAATTGTGGGTTTTGGAGAAGGTCAGGGTGCTTTAGGGTGGTTTTGGGGTGGATCTATGGAATTCGGGCCTTTATTATGTTTTTTTGGGTGATCCTGTTCTTGTTTGCGGTGTTTTTTGACGTGTTTTGGGGTCTCTGTTGGGTTTCGCTGGGTTCTCAATGGTCGTTAAGTTAAATGGGAGTGGATGGTGGGTTTTGCAGAAGATCAGGTAAGTTTAGGGTGGTTTGGGGGTTGGATCCGTGCTTTTTGGGGATTTTCGTTCGTTTTTGGTTGTGATCCCGTTCTTTTTTGGGGTGTTTTTAATTTTTTGTTTGTGGTCTCCGTTGGGTTTTGTTGGGTTTTCCCTGGTCATCATGGTGGAAAACGGTAAATTGTGGGTTTTGGAGAACATCAGGTAGGTTTAGGGTGGTTTTGGGGTGGATCTATGGCTTTGGGGGTTTTCTTTCGTTTTTGGGTGTGATCCTGTACTTGTTTGCGGTGTTTTTGACGTGTTTTGGGGTCTCCGTTTGGTTTCGTTGTGTTCTCGTTGGTCGTTAAGTTAAATGGGAGTGGATGGTGGGTTTTGAAAAAGATAAGGTGAGTTTAGAGTGGTTTGGGGGGTTGGATCCGTGCTTTTTGGGGATTTTCTTCCAGTTTTGGGGGTGATCCCGTTTTTGTTTGGGGTGTTTTTGACGTGTTTTGGGGTCTCCGTTGGGTTTCGTTTGGTTTTCCCTGGTCATCATGGTGGAAAAGTGTATATTGTGGGTTTTGGAGAAGATCAGGTATGTTTAGGATGGTTTTGGGGTGGATCTATGGTTTTGGGGGATTTTCTTCCAGTTTTTGGGTGATCCCATTCGTGTTTGCGATTATTTTGACATGTTTTTGGGTCTCCGTTGGGTTTCGTTTGGTTTTCTGTGGTCATCATGGTGAAAAACGGTAAATTGTGGGTTTTGGAGAACATCAGGTAGGTTTAGGATGGTTTTGGGTGGATCTATGGTGTTGGGTGTTTTCTTTCGTTTTTGGGGGTGATCCTGTTCCTTTCTGGGGTGTTTTTGACGTGTTTTGGGGGCTCTCTTGGGTTTCGTTGGGTTTTCCATGGTCATCATGGTGGAAAAGGGTAAATTGTGGGTTTTGGAGAAGATCAGGGTGCTTTAGGGTGGTTTTGTGGTGGATCTATGGAATTTGGGCCTTTATTCTGTTTTTTGGGTTGATCATGTTCTTCTTTGCGGTGTTTTTGACATGTTTTGGGGTCTCCGTTGGGTTTCGTTGGGTTTTCCATGGTCATCATGGTGGAAAAGTGTAAATTGTGGGTTTTGGAGAACATCAGGTAGGTTTAGGGTGGTTTTGGGGTGGATCTATGGCTTTGGGGGTATTCTTTCGTTTTTGGGTGTGATCCTGTTCTTGTTTGGGGTGTTTTTGACGTGTTTTGGGGTCTCCATTTGGTTTCGTTGTGTTCTCGTTGGTCGTTAAGTTAAATGGGAGTGGATGGTGGGTTTTGCAGAAGATCAGGTGAGTTTAGAGTGGTTTGGGGGTTGGATCCGTACTTTTGGGGGATTTTCTTCCAGTTTTGGGTGTGATCCCGTTCTTGTTTGGGGTGTTTTTGACGTGTTTTGTGGTCTCCATTGGGTTTTGTTGGGTTTTCCATGGTCATCATGGTGGAACAGTGTAAGTTGTGGGTTTTGGAGAAGATCAGGTAGGTTTAGGGTGGTTTTGGGTTGGATCTATGGTTTTGCGGGATTTTCTTCCAGTTTTGTTGTTGATCCCTTTCTTGTTTGGGTGTTTTTGACGTGTTTTGTGGTCTCCGTTGGGTTTCGTTTGGTTTTCCGTGGTCATCCTAGTGGAAAAGAGTAAGTTGTGGGTTTTGGAGAACATCAGGTAGGTTTAGGGTGCTTTTCGGGAGGATATGTGGTATTTGGCATTTTGTTCTATTTTTGAGGTTAATTCTGTTCTTTTTTGGGTGTTTTTGGCGTGTTTTGCGGTCTCTGTTGGGTTTCGTTAGGTTCTCGTTGGTCGTCAAGGTAAATGGGAGTGGATTGTGGGTTTTGGAGAAGATCAGGTTAGTTTACGGCGGTTTGGGGGGGAAATTCATAGTTTTTGGTGTTTTTTCTTCTGATCCCGTTCTTTTTTGGGGTGTTTTAGACGTGTTTTGGGGTCTCCGTTGGGTTTCGTTGGGTTTTCCGTGGTCATCATGGTGGAAAAGGGTAAATTGTGGGTTTTGGAGAACATCAGGTAGGTTTAGGGTGGTTTTGGGGTGGATCTATAGTTTTGGGGGTTTTCTTTCGTTTTTGGGGGTGATCCTGTTCCTTTCTGGGTTGTTTTTGACGTGTTTTGGGATCTCCGTTGGGTTTTGTTGGGTTTTGCGTGGTCATCATGTTGGAAAAGGGTCAATTGTGGGTTTTGGAGAAGGTCAGGGTGCTTTAGGGTGGTTTTGGGGTGGATCTATGGAATTCGGGCCTTTATTCTGTTTTTTTGGGGGATGATCCTGGTCTTGTTTGCGGTGTTTTTGATGTGTTTTGGGGTCTCCGTTGGGTTTCGCTGGGTTCTCGATGGTCGTTAAGTTAAATGGGAGTGGATGGTGGGTTTTGCAGAAGATCAGGTAAGTTTAGGGTGGTTTGAGGGTTGGATCCGTGCTTTTTGGGGATTTTCGTTCGTTTTTGGTTGTGATCCCGTTCTTGTTTGGGGTGTTTTTGTCGTTTTTTGGGGTCTCCATTGGGTTTCGTTGGGTTTTCCATGGTCATCATGGTGGAAAAGTGTAAATTGTGGGTTTTGGATAAGATCAGGTAGGTTTAGGGTGGTTTTGGGGTGGATCTGTGGTTTTGCGGGATTTTCTTCCAGTTTTGTTTTTGATCCCGTTCTTGTTTGGGTGTTTTTGACGTGTTTTGTGGTCTTTGTTGGGTTTCGTTTGGTTTTCCGTGGTCATCCTAGTGGAAAAGAGTAAGTTGTGGGTTTTGGAGAACATCAGGTAGGTTTAGGGTGCTTTTCGGGAGGATAGGTGGTATTTGGAATTTTGTTCTATTTTTTGGGTTAATTCTGTTCTTTTTTGGGTGTTTTTGGCGTGTTTTGCGGTCTCTGTTGGGTTTCGTTAGGTTCTCGTTTGTCGTCAAGGTAAATGGGAGTGGATTGTGGGTTTTGGAGAAGATCAGGTTAGTTTACGGCGGTTTGGGGGGAAATTCATAGTTTTTGGTGTTTTTTCTTCTGATCCCATTCTTTTTTGGGGTGTTTTAGACGTGTTTTGGGGTCTCCGTTGGGTTTCGTTGGGTTTTCCGTGGTCATCATGGTGGAAAAGGGTAAATTGTGGATTTTGGAGAAGATCAGGTAGGTTTAGGGTGGTTTGGGGTGGATCTATGGCTTTGGGGGTTTTCTTTCATTATTGGGTGTGATCCTGTTCTTGTTTGCGGTGTTTTTGACGTGTTTTGGGGTCTCCGTTTGGTTTCGTTGTGTTCTTGTTGGTCGTTAAGTTTAATGGGAGTGGATGGTGGGTTTTGCAGAAGATCAGGTGAGTTTAGAGTGGTTTGGGGGTTGGATCCGTGCTTTTTGGGGATTTTCTTCCAGTTTTGGGGGTGATCCCGTTTTTGTTTGGGGTGTTTTTCACGTGTTTTGGGGTCTCCGTTGGGTTTCGTTTGGTTTTCCATGGTCATCATGGTGGAAAAGTGTAAATTGTGGGTTTTGGAAAAGATCAGGTAGGTTTAGGGTGGTTTTGGGGTGGATCCATGGTGTTGGGGGTTTTCTTTCGTTTTCGGGGGTGATCCTGTTCCTTTCTGGGGTGTTTTTGACGTGTTTTGTGGTCTCTGTTGTGTTTCGTTGGGTTTTCCTTGGTCATCATGGTGGAAAAGGGTCAATTGTGGGTTTTGGAGAAGATCAGGTAGGTTTAGGGTGGTTTTGGGGTGGATCTATGGAATTTGGGCCTTTATTCTGTTTTTTGGGATGATCCTGGTCTTGTTTGCATTGTTTTTGACGTGTTTTGGGGTCTCCGTTGTGTTTCGTTGGGTTCTCGTTGGTCGTTAAGTTAAATGGGAGTGGATGGTGGGTTTTGCAGAAGATCAGGTGAGTTTAGGGTGGTTTGGGGGTTGGTTTCTGCTTTTTGGGGATTTTCTTCCAGTTTTGGGGGTGATCCCGTTCTTGTTTGGGGTGTTTTTGTCGTTTTTTGGGGTCTCCATTGGGTTTCGTTGGGTTTTCCATGGTCATCATGGTTGAAAATTGTAAATTGTGGGTTTTGGAGAAGATCAGGTAGGTTTAGGGTGGTTTTGGGTTGGATCTATGGTTTTGGGGGATTTTCTTCCAGTTTTGTTGTTGATCCCGTTCTTGTTTGGGTGTTTTTGACGTGTTTTGTGGTCTCCGTTGGGTTTTGTTTGGTTTTCCGTGGTCATCCTAGTGGAAAAGAGTAAGTTGTGGGTTTTGGAGAACATCAGGTAGGTTTAGGGTGCTTTTCGGGAGGATATGTGGTATTTGGCATTTTGTTCTATTTTTTGGGTTAATTCTGTTCTTTTTTGGGTGTTTTTGGCGTGTT
Source organism: Aythya ferina (assembly GCF_964211825.1). Classification (NCBI taxonomy): domain Eukaryota; kingdom Metazoa; phylum Chordata; class Aves; order Anseriformes; family Anatidae; genus Aythya; species Aythya ferina. The sequence continues at coordinate 50,588 of NW_028181414.1, forward strand.
TTGCGGTCTCTGTTGGGTTTCGTTAGGTTCTCGTTGGTCGTCAAGGTAAATGGGAGTGGATTGTGGGTTTTGGAGAAGATCAGGTTAGTTTACAGTGATTTGGGGGGGAAATTCATAGTTTTTGGTGTTTTTTCTTCTGATCCGGTTCTTTTTTGTGGTGTTTTAGACGTGTTTTGCGGTCTTTGTTGGGTTTCATTGGGTTCTCTTTTGACGTTAAGGTAAATGGGAGCGGATTGTGCGTTTTGGAGAAGATCATGTGAGTTTAGTGTGGTTTTTGGGGGGCAATTCATAGTTTTTGGTGTTTTTTCTTCTGATCCCGTTCTTTTTTGGGGTGTTTTAGACGTGTTTTGGGGTCTGCGTTGGGTTTCGTTGGGTTTTCCGTGGTCATCATGGTGGAAAAGGGTAAATTGTGGGTTTTGGAGAACATCAGGTAGGTTTAGGGTGGTTTTGAGGTGAATCTATGGTTTTGGGGGTTTTCTTTCGTTTTTGGGTGTGATCCTGTTCTTGTTTGCGGTGTTTTTGACGTGTTTTGGGGTCTCCGTTGGGTTTCGTTGGGTTCTCGTTGGTCGTTAATTTAAATGGGTGTGGATGGTGGGTTTTGCAGAAGATCAGGTGAGTTTAGAGTGGTTTGGGGGTTGGATCCGTGCTTTTGGGGGATTTTCTTCCAGTTTTGGGGATGATCCCGTTTTTGTTTGGGGTGTTTTTGACGTGTTTTGGGGTCTCCGTTGGGTTTCGTTTGGTTTTCCCTGGTCATCATGGTGGAAAAGTGTAAATTGTGGGTTTTGGAGAAGATCAGGTAGGTTTAGGGTGGTTTTGGGTTGGATCTATGGTTTTGGGGGTTTTCTTTCGTTTTTGGGTGTGATCCTGTTCTTGTTTGCTGTGTTTTTGACGTGTTTTGGGGTCTCCGTTAGGTTTCGTTGGGTTCTCGTTGGTCGTTAATTTAAATGGGTGTGGATTGTGGGTTTTGCAGAAGATCAGGTGAGTTTAGAGTGGTTTGGGGGTTGGATCCGTGCTTTTGGGGGATTTTCTTCGAGTTTTGGGGGTGATCCCTTTTTTTTGGGGGGTGTTTTTGACGTGTTTTGAGGTCTCCGTTGGGTTTCGTTTGGTTTTCCCTGGTCATCATGGTGGAAAAGTGTAAATTGTGGGTTTTGGAGAAGATCAGGTAGGTTTAGGGTGGTTTTGGGGTGGATCTATGGTTTTGGGGGTTTTCTTTCGTTTTTGGGTGTGATCCTGTTCTTGTTTGCGGTGTTTTTGACGTGTTTTGGGGTCTCCGTTGGGTTTCGTTGTGTTCTCGTTGGTCGTTAATTTAAATGGGTGTGGATTGTGGGTTTTGCAGAAGATCAGGTGAGTTTAGAGTGGTTTGGGGGTTGGATCCGTGCTTTTGAGGGATTTTCTTCCAGTTTTGGGGGTGATCCCGTTTTTGTTTGGGGTGTTTTTGACGTGTTTTGGGGTCTCCGTTGGGTTTCGTTGGGTTTTCCGTGGTCATCATGGTGGAAAAGGGTAAATGGTGGGTTTTGGAGAACATCAGGTAGGTTTAGGGTGGTTTTGAGGTGCATCTATAGTTTTGAGGGGTTTTCTTCCAGATTTGGGGGTGATCCCGTTCTTGTTTGGGGTGTTTTTGACGTGTTTTGGGGTCTCCGTTGGGTTTCGTTGGCTTCTCGTTGGTCGTTAATTTAAATGGGTGTGGATTGTGGGTTTTGGAGAAGATCAGGTGAGTTTAGTGTGGTTTTGGGGGGCAATTCATAGTTTTTGGTGTTTTTTCTTGTGATCCCGTTCTTTTTTGGGGTGTTTTAGACGTGTTTTCCTGTCTCCGTTGCGTTTCGTTGGGTGTTCCATGGTCATCATGGTGGAAGAGGGTAAATTGTGGGTTTTGCAGAACATCAGGTAGAATTAGGGTGGTTTTGAGGTGGATCTATGGTTTTGACGGGCTTTCTTCCAGTTTTTGGGTGATCCCATTTGTGTTTGCGGTGGTTTTGACGTGTTTTGGGGTCTCCGTTGTGTTTCGTTTGGTTTTCCGTGGTCATTATGGTGGAAAAGGGTATGTTGCGGGTTTTGGAGAACATCAGGTAGGTATAGGGTGATTTTTGGGGTGGATCTATGGTTTTGGGGGATTTTCTTCCAGTTTTGGGGGTGATCCCGTTTTTCTTTGGGGTGTTTTTGACGTGTTTTGGGGTCTCTGTTGTGTTTCGTTGGGTTTTCCTTGGTCATCATGTTGGAAAAGTGTCAATTGTTGGTTTTGGAGAAGATCAGGTAGGTTTAGGGTGGTTTTGGGGTGCATCTATGGAATTTGGGCCTTTATTCTGTTTTTTGGGTTGATCCTGTTCTTCTTTGCGGTGTTTTTGACGTGTTTTGGGGTCTTTGTTTTGTTTCGTTGGGTTTTCCGTGGTCATCATGGTGGAAAAGGGTAAATTGTGGGTTTTGGAGAACATCAGGTAGGTTTAGTGTGTTTTTGGGGTGGATCTATGGTTTTGGGGTGTTTTTTTTCGTTTTTGGGGGTGATCCTCTTCCTTTCTGGAGTGTTTTTGACGTGTTTTGGGGTCTCTGTTGTGTTTCGTTGGGTTTTCCGTGGTCATCATGTTGGAAAAGGGTCAATTGTGGGTTTTGGAGAAGATCAGGTAGGTTTAGGGTGGTTTTGGGTTGGATCTATGGTTTTGCGGGATTTTCTTCCAGATTTGTTGTTGATCCCTTTCTTGTTTGGGTGTTTTTGACGTGTTTTGTGGTCTCCGTTGGGTTTCGTTTGGTTTTCCGTGGTCATCCTAGTGGAAAAGAGTAAGTTGTGGGTTTTGGAGAACATCAGGTAGGTTTAGGGTGATTTTTGGGAGGATATGTGGTATTTGGCATTTTGTTCTATTTTTTGGGTTAATTCTGTTCTTTTTTGGGTGTTTTTGGCGTGTTTTGCGGTCTCTGTTGGGTTTCGTTAGGTTCTCGTTGGTCGTCAAGGTAAATGGGGGTGGATTGTGGGTTTTGGAGAAGATCAGGTTAGTTTACGGCGGTTTGGGGGGGAAATTCATAGTTTTTGGTGTTTTTCCTTCGGATCCCGTTCTTTTTTGGGGTGTTTAAGACGTGTTTTGGGGTCTCCGTTGGGTTTCGTTTGGTTTTCCGTGGTCATCATGGTGGAAAAGGGTAAATTGTGGGTTTTGGAGAACATCAGGCAGGTTAAGGGTGGTTTTGAGGTGGATCTATGGTTTTGAGGGGTTTTCTTTCAGTTTTTGAGTGATCCCATTCGTGTTTGCGGTGGTTTTGACGTGTTTTGGGGTCTCCGTTGGGTTTCGTTTGGTTTTCCGTGGTCATCATGGTGGAAAAGTGTAAGTTGCGGGTTTTGGAGAACATCAGGTAGGTATGGGGGGACTTTGGGGGTGGATTCTTGGTATTTGGGGTTTTCTTCTGCTTTTTTGGGGCGTGATCCCTTTCTTTTTTGGGGTGTTTTTGACGTGTTTTGGGGGCTCTGTTGGGTTTCATTGGGTTCTCGTTTGACGTTAAGGTAAATGGGAGCGGATTGTGGGTTTTGGAGAATATCATGTGAGTTTAGTGTGTTTTTTGGGGGGCAATGTATAGTTTTTGGTGTTTTTTCTTCTGATCCCGTTCTTTTTTGGGGTGTTTTTGACTTTTTTTTGTGGTCTCCGTTGGGTTTCGTTGGGTTTTCCGTGGTCATCATGGTGGAAAATGGTAAATTGTGGGTTTTGGAGAAGATCAGGTAGGTTTAGGGTGGTTTTGGGGTGGATCTATGGAATTCGGGCCTTTATTCTGTTTTTTTGGGTGATCCTGTTCTTGTTTGCGGTGTTCTTAACGTGTTTTGGGGTCTCCGTTTGGTTTTGCTGGGTTCTCGTTGGTCGTTAAGTTAAATGGGAGTGGATGGTGGGTTTTGCAGAAGATCAGGTGAGTTTAGAGTGGTTTGGGGGTTGGATCCGTACTTTTGGGGGATTTTCTTCCAGTTTTGGCGGTGATCCCGTTCTTGTTTGGGGTGTTTTTGACGTGTTTTGGGGTCTCCATTGGGTTTTGTTGGGTTTTCCGTGGTCATCATGGTGGAAATGCATAAATGGTGGGTTTTGGAGAACATCAGGTAGGTTTAGGATGGTTTTGGGGTGGATCTATGGTTTTGGGGGATTTTCTTCCAGTTTTTGGGTGATCCCATTCGTGTTTGCGGTTATTTTGACAGGTTTTGGGGTCTCCGTTGGGTTTCGTTTGGTTTTCCGTGGTCATCATGGTGAAAAAGGGTAAATTGTGGGTTTTGGAAAAGATTAGGTAGGTTTAGGATGGTTTTGGGGTGGATCTATGGTGTTGGGGGTTTTCTTTCGTTTTTGGGGCTGATCCTGTTCCTTTCCGGGGTGTTTTTGAAGTGTTTTGTGGGCTCTGTTGGGTTTCGTTGGGTTTTCCATGGTCATCATGTTGGAAAAGGGTCAATTGTGGGTTTTGGAGAACATCAGGTAGGTTTAGGGTGGTTTTGGGGTGGATCTATGGTTTTGGGGGTTTTCTTTCGTTTTTGGGTGTGATCCTGTTCTTGTTTGCGGTGTTTTTGACGTGTTTTGGGGTCTCCGTTGGGTTTCGTTGGGTTCTCGTTGGTCGTTAATTTAAATGGGTGTGGATTGTGGGTTTTGCAGAAGATCAGGTGAGTTTAGAGTGGTTTGGGGGTTGGATCCGTGCTTTTTGGAGATTTTCTTCTAGTTTTGGGTGTGATCCCGTTCTTGTTTGTGGTGTTTTTGACGTGTTTTGGGGTCTCCGTTGGGTTTCGTTTGGTTTTCCATGGTCATCGTGGTGGAAAAGTGTAAATGGTGCGTTTTGGAGAAGATCAGGGTGCTTTAGGGTGGTTTTGGGGTGGATCTATGGAATTTGGACCTTTATTCTGTTTTTTGGGTTGATCCTGTTCTTCTTTGCGGTGTTTTTGACGTGTTTTGGGGTCTCCGTTGGGTTTCGTTGGGTTTTCCATGGTCATCATGGTGGAAAAGTGTAAATTGTGGGTTTTGGAGAAGATCAGGTAGGTTTAGGGTGGTTTTGGGGTGGATCTATGGCTTTGGGGGTTTTCTTTCGTTTTTTGGTGTGATCCTGTTCTTGTTTGCGTTGTTTTTGACGTGTTTTGGGGTCTCCGTTTGGTTTCGTTGGGTTCTCGTTGGTCGTTAAGTTAAATGGGAGTGGATGGTGGGTTTTGCAGAAGATCAGGTGAGTTTAGAGTGGTTTGGGTGTTGGATCCGTACTTTTTGGGGATTTTCTTCCAGTTTTGGCGGTGATCCCGTTCTTGTTTGGGGTGTTTTTGACGTGTTTTGGGGTCTCCATTGGGTTTTGTTGGGTTTTCCGTGGTCATCATGGTGGAAATGCATAAATGGTGGGTTTTGGAGAAGATCAGGTATGTTTAGGATGGTTTTGGGGTGGATCTATGGTTTTGGGGGATTTTCTTCCAGTTTTTGGGTGATCGCATTCATGTTTGTGGTGATTTTGACGTGTTTTGGGGTCTCCGTTGGGTTTTGTTTGGTTTTCCATGGTCATCATGGTGGAAAAGGGTAAATTGTGGGTTTTGGAGAACATCAGGTAGGTTTAGGGTGGTTTTGAGGTGCATCTATAATCTTGAGGGGTTTTCTTCCAGATTTGGGGGTGATCCTGTTTTTGTTTGGGGTGTTTTTGACGTGTTTTGGGGTCTCCGTTGGGTTTCGTTGGCTTCTCGTTGGTCGTTAATTTAAATGGGTGTGGATTGTGGGTTTTGGAGAAGATCAGGTGAGTTTAGTGTGGTTTTGGGGGGCAATTCATAGTTTTTGTGTTTTTTCTTCTGATCCCGTTCTTTTTTGGGGTGTTTTAGACGTGTTTTCCTGTCTCCGTTGCGTTTCGTTGGGTGTTCCGTGGTCATCATGGTGGAAAAGGGTAAGTTGCGGGTTTTGGAGAACATCAGGTAGGTTTGGGGGGACTTTGGGGGTGGATTCTTGGTATTTGGGGTTTTCTTTTCTTTTTTTGGGGTGATCCCTTTCTTTTTTGGAATGTTTTTGACGTGTTTTGCGGTCTTTGTTGGGTTTCATTGGGTTCTCGTTTGACGTTAAGGTAAATGGGAGCGGATTGTGGGTTTTGGAGAAGATCATGTGAGTTTAGTGTGGTTTTGGGGGGCAATTCATAGTTTTTGGTGTTTTTTCTTCTGATGCCGTTCTTTTTGGGGGTGTTTTAGACGTGTTTTGGGGTCTCCGTTGGGTTTCGTTGGGTTTTCCGTGGTCATCATGGTGGAAAAGGGTAAATTGTGGGTTTTGGAGAACATCAGGTAGGTTTAGGGTGGTTTTGGGGTGGATCTATGGTTTTGGGGGTTTTATTTCGTTTTGGGGGGTGATCCTGTTCCTTTCTGGGGTGTTTTTGACGTGTTTTGGGGTCTCTGTTGTGTTTTGTTGGGTTTTCCTTGGTCATCATGGTGGAAAAGGGTAAATTGTGGGTTTTGGAGAAGATCAGGTAGGTTTAGGGTGGTTTTGGGGTGGATCTATGGCTTTGGGGGTTTTCTTTCGTTTTTGGGTGTGATCCTGTTCTTGTTTGCGTTGTTTTTGACGTGTTTTGGGGTCTCCGTTTGGTTTCGTTGGGTTCTCGTTGGTCGTTAAGTTAAATGGGAGTGGATGGTGGGTTTTGCAGAAGATCAGGTGAGTTTAGAGTGGTTTGGGGGTTGGATCCGTACTTTTTGGGGATTTTCTTCCAGTTTTGGCGGTGATCCCGTTCTTGTTTGGGGTGTTTTTGACGTGTTTTGGGGTCTCCATTGGGTTTTGTTGGGTTTTCCGTGGTCATCATGGTGGAAATGCATAAATGGTGGGTTTTGGAGAACATCAGGTATGTTTAGGATGGTTTTGGGGTGGATCTATGGTTTTGGGGGATTTTCTTCCAGTTTTTGGGTGATCGCATTCATGTTTGTGGTGATTTTGACGTGTTTTGGGTTCTCCGTTGGGTTTTGTTAGGTTTTCCATGGTCATCATGGTGGAAAAGTGTAAATTGTGGGTTTTGGAGAACATCAGGTAGGTTTAGGGTGGTTTTGAGGTGCATCTATAGTTTTGAGGGGTTTTCTTCCAGATTTGGGGGTGATCCTGTTTTTGTTTGGGGTGTTTTTGACGTGTTTTGTGGTCTCCGTTGGGTTTCGTTGGCTTCTCGTTGGTCGTTAATTTAAATGGGTGTGGATTGTGGGTTTTGGAGAAGATCAGGTGAGTTTAGTGTGGTTTTGGGGGGCAATTCATAGTTTTTGTGTTTTTTCTTCTGATCCCGTTCTTTTTTGGGGTGTTTTAGACATGTTTTCCTGTCTCCGTTGCGTTTCGTTGGGTGTTCCGTGGTCATCATGGTGGAAAAGGGTAAATTGTGGGTTTTGCAGAACATCAGGTAGGATTAGGGTGGTTTTGAGGTGGATCTATGGTTTTGACGGGCTTTCTTCCAGTTTTTGGGTGATCCCATTTGTGTTTGCGGTGGTTTTGACGTGTTTTGGGGTCTCCGTTGTGTTTCGTTTGGTTTTCCGTGGTCATCATGGTGGAAAAGGGTAAGTTGCGGGTTTTGGAGAACATCAGGTAGGTTTAGGGTGGTTTTGGGGTGGATCTATGGTTTTGGGGGGTTTATTTCGTTTTGGGGGGTGATCCTGTTCCTTTCTGGGGTGTTTTTGACGTGTTTTGGGGTCTCTGTTGTGTTTTGTTGGGTTTTCCTTGGTCATCATGGTGGAAAAGGGTAAATTGTGGGTTTTGGAGAAGATCAGGTAGGTTTAGGGTGGTTTTGGGGTGGATCTATGGCTTTGGGGGTTTTCTTTCCTTTTTTGGGTGTGATCCTGTTCTTGTTTGCGTTGTTTTTGACGTGTTTTGGGGTCTCCGTTTGGTTTCGTTGGGTTCTCGTTGGTCGTTAAGTTAAATGGGAGTGGATGGTGGGTTTTGCAGAAGATCAGGTGAGTTTAGAGTGGTTTGGGGGTTGGATCCGTACTTTTGGGGGATTTTCTTCCAGTTTTGGCGGTGATCCCGTTCTTGTTTGGGGTGTTTTTGACGTGTTTTGGGGTCTCCATTGGGTTTTGTTGGGTTTTCCGTGGTCATCATGGTGGAAATGCATAAATGGTGGGTTTTGGAGAACATCAGGTAGGTTTAGGATGGTTTTGGGGTGGATCTATGGTTTTGGGGGATTTTCTTCCAGTTTTTGGGTGATCCCATTCGTGTTTGCGGTTATTTTGACATGTTTTGGGGTCTCCGTTGGGTTTCGTTTGGTTTTCCGTGGTCATCATGGTGAAAAAGGGTAAATTGTGGGTTTTGGAAAAGATTAGGTAGGTTTAGGATGGTTTTGGGGTGGATCTATGGTGTTGGGGGTTTTCTTTCGTTTTTGGGGCTGATCCTGTTCCTTTCCGGGGTGTTTTTGACGTGTTTTGTGGGCTCTGTTGGGTTTCGTTGGGTTTTCCATGGTCATCATGTTGGAAAAGGGTCAATTGTGGGTTTTGGAGAACATCAGGTAGGTTTAGGGTGGTTTTGGGGTGGATCTATGGTTTTGGGGGTTTTCTTTCGTTTTTGGGTGTGATCCTGTTCTTGTTTGCGGTGTTTTTGACGTGTTTTGGGGTCTCCGTTGGGTTTCATTGGGTTCTCGTTGGTCGTTAATTTAAATGGGTGTGGATTGTGGGTTTTGCAGAAGATCAGGTGAGTTTAGAGTGGTTTGGGGGTTGGATCCGTGCTTTTTGGAGATTTTCTTCTAGTTTTGGCGGTGATCCCGTTTTTGTTTGGGGTGTTTTTGACGTGCTTTGGGGTCTCCGTTGCGTTTCGTTGGGTTTTCCATGGTCATCGTGGTGGAAAAGGGTAAATGGTGCGTTTTGGAGAAGATCAGGGTGCTTTAGGGTGGTTTTGGGTTGGATCTATGGAATTTGGGCCTTTATTCTGTTTTTTGGGTTGATCCTGTTCTTCTTTGCGGTGTTTTTGACGTGTTTTGGGGTCTCCGTTGGGTTTCGTTTGGTTTTCCTTGGTCATCATGGTGGAAAAGTGTAAATTGTGGGTTTTGGAGAAGATCAGGTAGGTTTAGGGTGGTTTTGGGGTGGATCTATGGTTTTGGGGGATTTTCTTCCAGTTTTTGGGTGATTGCATTCATGTTTGTGGTGATTTTGACGTGTTTTGGGGTCTCCGTTGGGTTTCGTTTGGTTTTCCATGGTCATCATGGTGGAAAAGGGTAAATTGTGGGTTTTGGAGAACATCAGGGAGGTTTAGGGTGGTTTTGAGGTGCATCTATAGTTTTGAGGAGTTTTCTTCCAGATTTGGGGGTGATCCTGTTTTTGTTTGGGGTGTTTTTGACGTGTTTTGGGGTCTCCGTTGGGTTTCGTTGGCTTCTCGTTGGTCGTTAATTTAAATGGGTGTGGATTGTGGGTTTTGGAGAAGATCAGGTGAGTTTAGTGTGGTTTTGGGGGACAATTCATAGTTTTTGTGTTTTTTCTTCTGATCCCGTTCTTTTTTGGGGTGTTTTAGACGTGTTTTCCTGTCTCCGTTGCGTTTCGTTGGGTGTTCCGTGGTCATCATGGTGGAAAAGGGTAAATTGTGGGTTTTGCAGAACATCAGGTAGGATTAGGGTGGTTTTGAGGTGGATCTATGGTTTTGACGGGCTTTCTTCCAGTTTTTGGGTGATCCCATTTGTGTTTGCGGTGGTTTTGACGTGTTTTGGGGTCTCCGTTGTGTTTCGTTTGGTTTTCCGTGGTCATCATGGTGGAAAAGGGTAAGTTGCGGGTTTTGGAGAACATCAGGTAGGTTTGGGGGGACTTTGGGGGTGGATTCTTGGTATTTGGGGTTTTCTTTTCTTTTTTTGGGGTGATCCCTTTCTTTTTTGGAATGTTTTTGACGTGTTTTGCGGTCTTTGTTGGGTTTCATTGTTTTCCATGGTCATCATGGTGGAAAAGGGTAAATTGTTGGTTTTGGAGCACATCAGGTAGTTTTAGGGTGGTTTTGGGGTGGATCTATAGTTTTGAGGAGTTTTTTTCCAGTTTTGGGGGTGATCCCGTTCTTGTTTTGGTGTTTTTTTTTTGACGTGTATTGGGGTCTCCGTTGCGTTTCGTTGGCTTCTCGTTGGTCGTTAATTTAAATGGGTTTGGATTGTGGGTTTTGGAGAAGATCATGTCAGTTTAGAGTGGTTTGGGGGTTGGATCCGTGCTTTTTGGGGATTTTCTTCTAGTTTTGGGGGTGATCCTGTTCTTTTTTGGTGTGTTTTTGACATATTTTGGGATCTCCGTTTGGTTTTGTTGGGTTTTCCGTGTTCATCGTGGTGGAAAAGGGTAAATTGTGGGTTTTGGAGAAGATCAGGTAGGTTATGGGTGGTTTTGGGGTGGATCCATGGTGTTGGGGGTTTTCTTTCGTTTTCGGGGGTGATCCTGTTCCTTTCTGGGGTGTTTTTGACGTGTTTTGGGATCTCCGTTGGGTTTTGTTGGGTTTTGCGTGGTCAACATGTTGGAAAAAGGTCAATTGTGGGTTTTGGAGAAGATCAGGTAGGTTTAGGGTGGTTTTGGGGTGGATCTATGAAATTTGGGCCTTTATTCTGTTTTTTGGGATGATCCTGGTCTTGTTTGCATTGTTTTTGACGTGTTTTGGGGTCTCCGTTGGGTTTCGTTGGGTTCTCGTTGGTCGTTAAGTTAAATGGGAGTGGATGGTGGGTTTTGCAGAAGATCAGGTGAGTTTAGGGTGGTTTGGGGGTTGGATCCGTGCTTTTTGGGGATTTTCTTCCAGTTTTGGGGGTGTTCCCGTTCTTGTTTGGGGTGTTTTTGTCGTTTTTTGGGGTCTCCATTGGGTTTCGTTGGGTTTTCCATGGTCATCATGGTTGAAAATGGTAAATTGTGGGTTTTGGAGAAGATCAGGTAGGTTTAGGGTGGTTTTGGGTTGGATCTATGGTTTTGGGGTATTTTCTTCCAGTTTTGTTGTTGATCCCGTTCTTGTTTGGGTGTTTTTGACGTGTTTTGTGGTCTCCGTTGGGTTTCCTTTGGTTTTCCGTGGTCATCCTAGTGGAAAAGAGTAAGTTGTGGGTTTTGGAGAACATCAGGTAGGTTTAGGGTGCTTTTCGGGAGGATATGTGGTATTTGGCATTTTGTTCTATTTTTTGGGTTAATTCTGTTCTTTTTTGGGTGTTTTTGGCGTGTTTTGCGGTCTCTGTTGGGTTTCGTTAGGTTCTCGTTGGTCGTCAAGGTAAATGGGAGTGGATTGTGGGTTTTGGAGAAGATCAGGTTAGTTTACAGCGGTTTGGGGGGGAAATTCATAGTTTTTGGTGTTTTTTCTTCTGATCCGGTTCTTTTTTGTGGTGTTTTAGACGTGTTTTGCGGTCTTTGTTGGGTTTCATTGGGTTCTCTTTTGACGTTAAGGTAAATGGGAGCGGATTGTGCGTTTTGGAGAAGATCATGTGAGTTTAGTGTGGTTTTTGGGGGGCAATTCATAGTTTTTGGTGTTTTTTCTTCTGATCCCGTTCTTTTTTGGGGTGTTTTAGACGTGTTTTGGGGTCTGCGTTGGGTTTCGTTGGGTTTTCCGTGGTCATCATGGTGGAAAAGGGTAAATTGTGGGTTTTGGAGAACATCAGGTAGGTTTAGGGTGGTTTTGAGGTGAATCTATGGTTTTGGGGGTTTTCTTTCGTTTTTGGGTGTGATCCTGTTCTTGTTTGCGGTGTTTTTGACGTGTTTTGGGGTCTCCGTTGGGTTTCGTTGGGTTCTCGTTGGTCGTTAATTTAAATGGGTGTGGATGGTGGGTTTTGCAGAAGATCAGGTGAGTTTAGAGTGGTTTGGGGGTTGGATCCGTGCTTTTGGGGGATTTTCTTCCAGTTTTGGGGATGATCCCGTTTTTGTTTGGGGTGTTTTTGACGTGTTTTGGGGTCTCCGTTGGGTTTCGTTTGGTTTTCCCTGGTCATCATGGTGGAAAAGTGTAAATTGTGGGTTTTGGAGAAGATCAGGTAGGTTTAGGGTGGTTTTGGGTTGGATCTATGGTTTTGGGGGTTTTCTTTCGTTTTTGGGTGTGATCCTGTTCTTGTTTGCTGTGTTTTTGACGTGTTTTGGGGTCTCCGTTAGGTTTCGTTGGGTTCTCGTTGGTCGTTAATTTAAATGGGTGTGGATTGTGGGTTTTGCAGAAGATCAGGTGAGTTTAGAGTGGTTTGGGGGTTGGATCCGTGCTTTTGGGGGATTTTCTTCGAGTTTTGGGGGTGATCCCTTTTTTTTGGGGGGTGTTTTTGACGTGTTTTGAGGTCTCCGTTGGGTTTCGTTTGGTTTTCCCTGGTCATCATGGTGGAAAAGTGTAAATTGTGGGTTTTGGAGAAGATCAGGTAGGTTTAGGGTGGTTTTGGGGTGGATCTATGGTTTTGGGGGTTTTCTTTCGTTTTTGGGTGTGATCCTGTTCTTGTTTGCGGTGTTTTTGACGTGTTTTGGGGTCTCCGTTGGGTTTCGTTGTGTTCTCGTTGGTCGTTAATTTAAATGGGTGTGGATTGTGGGTTTTGCAGAAGATCAGGTGAGTTTAGAGTGGTTTGGGGGTTGGATCCGTGCTTTTGAGGGATTTTCTTCCAGTTTTGGGGGTGATCCCGTTTTTGTTTGGGGTGTTTTTGACGTGTTTTGGGGTCTCCGTTGGGTTTCGTTGGGTTTTCCGTGGTCATCATGGTGGAAAAGGGTAAATGGTGGGTTTTGGAGAACATCAGGTAGGTTTAGGGTGGTTTTGAGGTGCATCTATAGTTTTGAGGGGTTTTCTTCCAGATTTGGGGGTGATCCCGTTCTTGTTTGGGGTGTTTTTGACGTGTTTTGGGGTCTCCGTTGGGTTTCGTTGGCTTCTCGTTGGTCGTTAATTTAAATGGGTGTGGATTGTGGGTTTTGGAGAAGATCAGGTGAGTTTAGTGTGGTTTTGGGGGGCAATTCATAGTTTTTGGTGTTTTTTCTTGTGATCCCGTTCTTTTTTGGGGTGTTTTAGACGTGTTTTCCTGTCTCCGTTGCGTTTCGTTGGGTGTTCCATGGTCATCATGGTGGAAGAGGGTAAATTGTGGGTTTTGCAGAACATCAGGTAGAATTAGGGTGGTTTTGAGGTGGATCTATGGTTTTGACGGGCTTTCTTCCAGTTTTTGGGTGATCCCATTTGTGTTTGCGGTGGTTTTGACGTGTTTTGGGGTCTCCGTTGTGTTTCGTTTGGTTTTCCGTGGTCATTATGGTGGAAAAGGGTATGTTGCGGGTTTTGGAGAACATCAGGTAGGTATAGGGTGATTTTTGGGGTGGATCTATGGTTTTGGGGGATTTTCTTCCAGTTTTGGGGGTGATCCCGTTTTTCTTTGGGGTGTTTTTGACGTGTTTTGGGGTCTCTGTTGTGTTTCGTTGGGTTTTCCTTGGTCATCATGTTGGAAAAGTGTCAATTGTTGGTTTTGGAGAAGATCAGGTAGGTTTAGGGTGGTTTTGGGGTGCATCTATGGAATTTGGGCCTTTATTCTGTTTTTTGGGTTGATCCTGTTCTTCTTTGCGGTGTTTTTGACGTGTTTTGGGGTCTTTGTTTTGTTTCGTTGGGTTTTCCGTGGTCATCATGGTGGAAAAGGGTAAATTGTGGGTTTTGGAGAACATCAGGTAGGTTTAGTGTGTTTTTGGGGTGGATCTATGGTTTTGGGGTGTTTTTTTTCGTTTTTGGGGGTGATCCTCTTCCTTTCTGGAGTGTTTTTGACGTGTTTTGGGGTCTCTGTTGTGTTTCGTTGGGTTTTCCGTGGTCATCATGTTGGAAAAGGGTCAATTGTGGGTTTTGGAGAAGATCAGGTAGGTTTAGGGTGGTTTTGGGTTGGATCTATGGTTTTGCGGGATTTTCTTCCAGATTTGTTGTTGATCCCTTTCTTGTTTGGGTGTTTTTGACGTGTTTTGTGGTCTCCGTTGGGTTTCGTTTGGTTTTCCGTGGTCATCCTAGTGGAAAAGAGTAAGTTGTGGGTTTTGGAGAACATCAGGTAGGTTTAGGGTGATTTTTGGGAGGATATGTGGTATTTGGCATTTTGTTCTATTTTTTGGGTTAATTCTGTTCTTTTTTGGGTGTTTTTGGCGTGTTTTGCGGTCTCTGTTGGGTTTCGTTAGGTTCTCGTTGGTCGTCAAGGTAAATGGGGGTGGATTGTGGGTTTTGGAGAAGATCAGGTTAGTTTACGGCGGTTTGGGGGGGAAATTCATAGTTTTTGGTGTTTTTCCTTCGGATCCCGTTCTTTTTTGGGGTGTTTAAGACGTGTTTTGGGGTCTCCGTTGGGTTTCGTTTGGTTTTCCGTGGTCATCATGGTGGAAAAGGGTAAATTGTGGGTTTTGGAGAACATCAGGCAGGTTAAGGGTGGTTTTGAGGTGGATCTATGGTTTTGAGGGGTTTTCTTTCAGTTTTTGAGTGATCCCATTCGTGTTTGCGGTGGTTTTGACGTGTTTTGGGGTCTCCGTTGGGTTTCGTTTGGTTTTCCGTGGTCATCATGGTGGAAAAGTGTAAGTTGCGGGTTTTGGAGAACATCAGGTAGGTATGGGGGGACTTTGGGGGTGGATTCTTGGTATTTGGGGTTTTCTTCTGCTTTTTTGGGGCGTGATCCCTTTCTTTTTTGGGGTGTTTTTGACGTGTTTTGGGGGCTCTGTTGGGTTTCATTGGGTTCTCGTTTGACGTTAAGGTAAATGGGAGCGGATTGTGGGTTTTGGAGAATATCATGTGAGTTTAGTGTGTTTTTTGGGGGGCAATGTATAGTTTTTGGTGTTTTTTCTTCTGATCCCGTTCTTTTTTGGGGTGTTTTTGACTTTTTTTTGTGGTCTCCGTTGGGTTTCGTTGGGTTTTCCGTGGTCATCATGGTGGAAAATGGTAAATTGTGGGTTTTGGAGAAGATCAGGTAGGTTTAGGGTGGTTTTGGGGTGGATCTATGGAATTCGGGCCTTTATTCTGTTTTTTTGGGTGATCCTGTTCTTGTTTGCGGTGTTCTTAACGTGTTTTGGGGTCTCCGTTTGGTTTTGCTGGGTTCTCGTTGGTCGTTAAGTTAAATGGGAGTGGATGGTGGGTTTTGCAGAAGATCAGGTGAGTTTAGAGTGGTTTGGGGGTTGGATCCGTACTTTTGGGGGATTTTCTTCCAGTTTTGGCGGTGATCCCGTTCTTGTTTGGGGTGTTTTTGACGTGTTTTGGGGTCTCCATTGGGTTTTGTTGGGTTTTCCGTGGTCATCATGGTGGAAATGCATAAATGGTGGGTTTTGGAGAACATCAGGTAGGTTTAGGATGGTTTTGGGGTGGATCTATGGTTTTGGGGGATTTTCTTCCAGTTTTTGGGTGATCCCATTCGTGTTTGCGGTTATTTTGACAGGTTTTGGGGTCTCCGTTGGGTTTCGTTTGGTTTTCCGTGGTCATCATGGTGAAAAAGGGTAAATTGTGGGTTTTGGAAAAGATTAGGTAGGTTTAGGATGGTTTTGGGGTGGATCTATGGTGTTGGGGGTTTTCTTTCGTTTTTGGGGCTGATCCTGTTCCTTTCCGGGGTGTTTTTGAAGTGTTTTGTGGGCTCTGTTGGGTTTCGTTGGGTTTTCCATGGTCATCATGTTGGAAAAGGGTCAATTGTGGGTTTTGGAGAACATCAGGTAGGTTTAGGGTGGTTTTGGGGTGGATCTATGGTTTTGGGGGTTTTCTTTCGTTTTTGGGTGTGATCCTGTTCTTGTTTGCGGTGTTTTTGACGTGTTTTGGGGTCTCCGTTGGGTTTCGTTGGGTTCTCGTTGGTCGTTAATTTAAATGGGTGTGGATTGTGGGTTTTGCAGAAGATCAGGTGAGTTTAGAGTGGTTTGGGGGTTGGATCCGTGCTTTTTGGAGATTTTCTTCTAGTTTTGGGTGTGATCCCGTTCTTGTTTGTGGTGTTTTTGACGTGTTTTGGGGTCTCCGTTGGGTTTCGTTTGGTTTTCCATGGTCATCGTGGTGGAAAAGTGTAAATGGTGCGTTTTGGAGAAGATCAGGGTGCTTTAGGGTGGTTTTGGGGTGGATCTATGGAATTTGGACCTTTATTCTGTTTTTTGGGTTGATCCTGTTCTTCTTTGCGGTGTTTTTGACGTGTTTTGGGGTCTCCGTTGGGTTTCGTTGGGTTTTCCATGGTCATCATGGTGGAAAAGTGTAAATTGTGGGTTTTGGAGAAGATCAGGTAGGTTTAGGGTGGTTTTGGGGTGGATCTATGGCTTTGGGGGTTTTCTTTCGTTTTTTGGTGTGATCCTGTTCTTGTTTGCGTTGTTTTTGACGTGTTTTGGGGTCTCCGTTTGGTTTCGTTGGGTTCTCGTTGGTCGTTAAGTTAAATGGGAGTGGATGGTGGGTTTTGCAGAAGATCAGGTGAGTTTAGAGTGGTTTGGGTGTTGGATCCGTACTTTTTGGGGATTTTCTTCCAGTTTTGGCGGTGATCCCGTTCTTGTTTGGGGTGTTTTTGACGTGTTTTGGGGTCTCCATTGGGTTTTGTTGGGTTTTCCGTGGTCATCATGGTGGAAATGCATAAATGGTGGGTTTTGGAGAAGATCAGGTATGTTTAGGATGGTTTTGGGGTGGATCTATGGTTTTGGGGGATTTTCTTCCAGTTTTTGGGTGATCGCATTCATGTTTGTGGTGATTTTGACGTGTTTTGGGGTCTCCGTTGGGTTTTGTTTGGTTTTCCATGGTCATCATGGTGGAAAAGGGTAAATTGTGGGTTTTGGAGAACATCAGGTAGGTTTAGGGTGGTTTTGAGGTGCATCTATAATCTTGAGGGGTTTTCTTCCAGATTTGGGGGTGATCCTGTTTTTGTTTGGGGTGTTTTTGACGTGTTTTGGGGTCTCCGTTGGGTTTCGTTGGCTTCTCGTTGGTCGTTAATTTAAATGGGTGTGGATTGTGGGTTTTGGAGAAGATCAGGTGAGTTTAGTGTGGTTTTGGGGGGCAATTCATAGTTTTTGTGTTTTTTCTTCTGATCCCGTTCTTTTTTGGGGTGTTTTAGACGTGTTTTCCTGTCTCCGTTGCGTTTCGTTGGGTGTTCCGTGGTCATCATGGTGGAAAAGGGTAAGTTGCGGGTTTTGGAGAACATCAGGTAGGTTTGGGGGGACTTTGGGGGTGGATTCTTGGTATTTGGGGTTTTCTTTTCTTTTTTTGGGGTGATCCCTTTCTTTTTTGGAATGTTTTTGACGTGTTTTGCGGTCTTTGTTGGGTTTCATTGGGTTCTCGTTTGACGTTAAGGTAAATGGGAGCGGATTGTGGGTTTTGGAGAAGATCATGTGAGTTTAGTGTGGTTTTGGGGGGCAATTCATAGTTTTTGGTGTTTTTTCTTCTGATGCCGTTCTTTTTGGGGGTGTTTTAGACGTGTTTTGGGGTCTCCGTTGGGTTTCGTTGGGTTTTCCGTGGTCATCATGGTGGAAAAGGGTAAATTGTGGGTTTTGGAGAACATCAGGTAGGTTTAGGGTGGTTTTGGGGTGGATCTATGGTTTTGGGGGTTTTATTTCGTTTTGGGGGGTGATCCTGTTCCTTTCTGGGGTGTTTTTGACGTGTTTTGGGGTCTCTGTTGTGTTTTGTTGGGTTTTCCTTGGTCATCATGGTGGAAAAGGGTAAATTGTGGGTTTTGGAGAAGATCAGGTAGGTTTAGGGTGGTTTTGGGGTGGATCTATGGCTTTGGGGGTTTTCTTTCGTTTTTGGGTGTGATCCTGTTCTTGTTTGCGTTGTTTTTGACGTGTTTTGGGGTCTCCGTTTGGTTTCGTTGGGTTCTCGTTGGTCGTTAAGTTAAATGGGAGTGGATGGTGGGTTTTGCAGAAGATCAGGTGAGTTTAGAGTGGTTTGGGGGTTGGATCCGTACTTTTTGGGGATTTTCTTCCAGTTTTGGCGGTGATCCCGTTCTTGTTTGGGGTGTTTTTGACGTGTTTTGGGGTCTCCATTGGGTTTTGTTGGGTTTTCCGTGGTCATCATGGTGGAAATGCATAAATGGTGGGTTTTGGAGAACATCAGGTATGTTTAGGATGGTTTTGGGGTGGATCTATGGTTTTGGGGGATTTTCTTCCAGTTTTTGGGTGATCGCATTCATGTTTGTGGTGATTTTGACGTGTTTTGGGTTCTCCGTTGGGTTTTGTTAGGTTTTCCATGGTCATCATGGTGGAAAAGTGTAAATTGTGGGTTTTGGAGAACATCAGGTAGGTTTAGGGTGGTTTTGAGGTGCATCTATAGTTTTGAGGGGTTTTCTTCCAGATTTGGGGGTGATCCTGTTTTTGTTTGGGGTGTTTTTGACGTGTTTTGTGGTCTCCGTTGGGTTTCGTTGGCTTCTCGTTGGTCGTTAATTTAAATGGGTGTGGATTGTGGGTTTTGGAGAAGATCAGGTGAGTTTAGTGTGGTTTTGGGGGGCAATTCATAGTTTTTGTGTTTTTTCTTCTGATCCCGTTCTTTTTTGGGGTGTTTTAGACATGTTTTCCTGTCTCCGTTGCGTTTCGTTGGGTGTTCCGTGGTCATCATGGTGGAAAAGGGTAAATTGTGGGTTTTGCAGAACATCAGGTAGGATTAGGGTGGTTTTGAGGTGGATCTATGGTTTTGACGGGCTTTCTTCCAGTTTTTGGGTGATCCCATTTGTGTTTGCGGTGGTTTTGACGTGTTTTGGGGTCTCCGTTGTGTTTCGTTTGGTTTTCCGTGGTCATCATGGTGGAAAAGGGTAAGTTGCGGGTTTTGGAGAACATCAGGTAGGTTTAGGGTGGTTTTGGGGTGGATCTATGGTTTTGGGGGGTTTATTTCGTTTTGGGGGGTGATCCTGTTCCTTTCTGGGGTGTTTTTGACGTGTTTTGGGGTCTCTGTTGTGTTTTGTTGGGTTTTCCTTGGTCATCATGGTGGAAAAGGGTAAATTGTGGGTTTTGGAGAAGATCAGGTAGGTTTAGGGTGGTTTTGGGGTGGATCTATGGCTTTGGGGGTTTTCTTTCCTTTTTTGGGTGTGATCCTGTTCTTGTTTGCGTTGTTTTTGACGTGTTTTGGGGTCTCCGTTTGGTTTCGTTGGGTTCTCGTTGGTCGTTAAGTTAAATGGGAGTGGATGGTGGGTTTTGCAGAAGATCAGGTGAGTTTAGAGTGGTTTGGGGGTTGGATCCGTACTTTTGGGGGATTTTCTTCCAGTTTTGGCGGTGATCCCGTTCTTGTTTGGGGTGTTTTTGACGTGTTTTGGGGTCTCCATTGGGTTTTGTTGGGTTTTCCGTGGTCATCATGGTGGAAATGCATAAATGGTGGGTTTTGGAGAACATCAGGTAGGTTTAGGATGGTTTTGGGGTGGATCTATGGTTTTGGGGGATTTTCTTCCAGTTTTTGGGTGATCCCATTCGTGTTTGCGGTTATTTTGACATGTTTTGGGGTCTCCGTTGGGTTTCGTTTGGTTTTCCGTGGTCATCATGGTGAAAAAGGGTAAATTGTGGGTTTTGGAAAAGATTAGGTAGGTTTAGGATGGTTTTGGGGTGGATCTATGGTGTTGGGGGTTTTCTTTCGTTTTTGGGGCTGATCCTGTTCCTTTCCGGGGTGTTTTTGACGTGTTTTGTGGGCTCTGTTGGGTTTCGTTGGGTTTTCCATGGTCATCATGTTGGAAAAGGGTCAATTGTGGGTTTTGGAGAACATCAGGTAGGTTTAGGGTGGTTTTGGGGTGGATCTATGGTTTTGGGGGTTTTCTTTCGTTTTTGGGTGTGATCCTGTTCTTGTTTGCGGTGTTTTTGACGTGTTTTGGGGTCTCCGTTGGGTTTCATTGGGTTCTCGTTGGTCGTTAATTTAAATGGGTGTGGATTGTGGGTTTTGCAGAAGATCAGGTGAGTTTAGAGTGGTTTGGGGGTTGGATCCGTGCTTTTTGGAGATTTTCTTCTAGTTTTGGCGGTGATCCCGTTTTTGTTTGGGGTGTTTTTGACGTGCTTTGGGGTCTCCGTTGCGTTTCGTTGGGTTTTCCATGGTCATCGTGGTGGAAAAGGGTAAATGGTGCGTTTTGGAGAAGATCAGGGTGCTTTAGGGTGGTTTTGGGTTGGATCTATGGAATTTGGGCCTTTATTCTGTTTTTTGGGTTGATCCTGTTCTTCTTTGCGGTGTTTTTGACGTGTTTTGGGGTCTCCGTTGGGTTTCGTTTGGTTTTCCTTGGTCATCATGGTGGAAAAGTGTAAATTGTGGGTTTTGGAGAAGATCAGGTAGGTTTAGGGTGGTTTTGGGGTGGATCTATGGTTTTGGGGGATTTTCTTCCAGTTTTTGGGTGATTGCATTCATGTTTGTGGTGATTTTGACGTGTTTTGGGGTCTCCGTTGGGTTTCGTTTGGTTTTCCATGGTCATCATGGTGGAAAAGGGTAAATTGTGGGTTTTGGAGAACATCAGGGAGGTTTAGGGTGGTTTTGAGGTGCATCTATAGTTTTGAGGAGTTTTCTTCCAGATTTGGGGGTGATCCTGTTTTTGTTTGGGGTGTTTTTGACGTGTTTTGGGGTCTCCGTTGGGTTTCGTTGGCTTCTCGTTGGTCGTTAATTTAAATGGGTGTGGATTGTGGGTTTTGGAGAAGATCAGGTGAGTTTAGTGTGGTTTTGGGGGACAATTCATAGTTTTTGTGTTTTTTCTTCTGATCCCGTTCTTTTTTGGGGTGTTTTAGACGTGTTTTCCTGTCTCCGTTGCGTTTCGTTGGGTGTTCCGTGGTCATCATGGTGGAAAAGGGTAAATTGTGGGTTTTGCAGAACATCAGGTAGGATTAGGGTGGTTTTGAGGTGGATCTATGGTTTTGACGGGCTTTCTTCCAGTTTTTGGGTGATCCCATTTGTGTTTGCGGTGGTTTTGACGTGTTTTGGGGTCTCCGTTGTGTTTCGTTTGGTTTTCCGTGGTCATCATGGTGGAAAAGGGTAAGTTGCGGGTTTTGGAGAACATCAGGTAGGTTTGGGGGGACTTTGGGGGTGGATTCTTGGTATTTGGGGTTTTCTTTTCTTTTTTTGGGGTGATCCCTTTCTTTTTTGGAATGTTTTTGACGTGTTTTGCGGTCTTTGTTGGGTTTCATTGGGTTCTCGTTTGACGTTAAGGTAAATGGGAGCGGATTGTGGGTTTTGGAGAAGATCATGTGAGTTTAGTGTGATTTTGGGGGGCAATTCATAGTTTTTGGTGTTTTTTCTTCTGATCCCGTTCTTTTTTGGGGTGTTTTAGACGTGTTTTGGGGTCTCCGTTGGGTTTCGTTGGGTTTTCCGTGGTCATCATGGTGGAAAAGGGTAAATTGTGGGTTTTGGAGAACATCAGGTAGGTTTAGGGTGGTTTTGGGGTGGATCTATGGTTTTGGGGGTTTTATTTCGTTTTGGGGGGTGATCCTGTTCCTTTCTGGTGTGTTTTTGACGTGTTTTGGGGTCTCTGTTGTGTTTTGTTGGGTTTTCCTTGGTCATCATGGTGGAAAAGGGTAAATTGTGGGTTTTGGAGAAGATCAGGTAGGTTTAGGGTGGTTTTGGGGTGGATCTATGGCTTTGGGGGTTTTCTTTCGTTTTTGGGTGTGATCCTGTTCTTGTTTGCGGTGTTTTTGATGTGTTTTGGGGTCTCCTTTTGGTTTCGTTGGGTTCTCGTTGGTCGTTAAGTTAAATGGGAGTGGATGGTGGGTTTTGCAGAAGATCAGGTGACTGTAGAGTGGTTTGGGGGTTGGATCCGTACTTTTGGGGGATTTTCTTCCAGTTTTGGCGGTGATCCCGTTCTTGTTTGGGGTGTTTTTGACGTGTTTTGGGGTCTCCATTGGGTTTTGTTGGGTTTTCCGTGGTCATCATGGTGGAAATGCATAAATGGTGGGTTTTGGAGAACATCAGGTAGTTTTAGGATGGTTTTGGGGTGGATCTATGGTTTTGGGAGATTTTCTTCCAGTTTTTGGGTGATCCCATTCGTGTTTGCGGTTATTTTGACATGTTTTGGGGTCTCCGTTGGGTTTCGTTGTGTTTTCCCTGGTCATCATGGTGGAAAAGGGTAAGTTGCGGGTTTTGGAGAACATCAGGTAGGTTTGGGGGGACTTTGGGGGTGGATTCTTGGTATTTGGGGTTTACTTCTGTTGTTTTGGGGTGATCCCTTTCTTTTTTGGGGTGTTTTTGACGTGTTTTGCGGTCTTTGTTGGGTTTCATTGGGTTCTTGTTTGACGTTAAGGTAAATGGGAGCGGATTGTGGGTTTTGGAGAAGATCATGTGAGTTTAGTGTGGTTTTGGGGGGCAATTCATAGTTTTTGGTGTTTTTTCTTCTGATCCGGTTCTTTTTTGGGGTGTTTTAGACGTGTTTTGGGGTCTCCATTGGGTTTCGTTGGGTTTTCAGTGGTCATCATGGTGGAAAAGTGTAAATTGTGGGTTTTGGAGAATATCAGGTAGGTTTGGGGTGGTTTTGAGGTGCATCTATAGTTTTGAGGGGTTTTCTTCCAGATTTGGGGGTGATCCCGTTCTTGTTTGGGGTGTTTTTGACGTGTTTTGGGGTCTCCGTTGGGTTTCCTTGGCTTCTCGTTGATCGTTAATTTAAATGGGTGTGGATTGTGGGTTTTGCAGAAGATCAGGTGAGTTTAGAGTGGTTTGGGGGTTGGATCCGTGCTTTTTGGGGATATTCTTCCAGTTTTGGGGGTGATCCCGTTTTTCTTTGGGGTGTTTTTGACGTGTTTTGGGGTCTCTGTTGTGTTTCGTTGGGTTTTCCTTGGTCATCATGTTGGAAAAGTGTCAATTGTTGGTTTTGGAGAAGATCAGGTAGGTTTAGGGTGGTTTTGGGGTGCATCTATGGAATTTGGGCCTTTATTCTGTTTTTTGGGTTGATCCTGTTCTTCTTTGCGGTGTTTTTGACGTGTTTTGGGGTCTTTGTTTTGTTTCGTTGGGTTTTCCGTGGTCATCATGGTGGAAAAGTGTAAATTGTGGGTTTTGCAGAACATCAGGTAGGTTTAGGATGGTTTTGGGGTGGATCTATGGTTTGGGGGGATTTTCTTCCAGTTTTTGGGTGATCCCGTTCGTGTTTGGGGTGATTTTGACATGTTTTGGGGTCTCCGTTGTGTTTCGTTTGGTTTTCCGTGGTCATCATGGTGGAAAAGGGTAAATTGTGGGTTTTGGAGAACATCAGGTAGGTTTAGTGTGTTTTTGGGGTGGATCTATGGTTTTGGGGTGTTTTTTTTCGTTTTTGGGGGTGATCCTCTTCCTTTCTGGAGTGTTTTTGACGTGTTTTGGGGTCTCTGTTGTGTTTCGTTGGGTTTTCCTTGGTCATCATGTTGGAAAAGGGTCATTTGTGGGTTTTGGAGAAGATCAGGTAGGTTTAGGGTGGTTTTGGGGTGGATCTATGGAATTTGGGCCTTTATTCTGTTTTTTGGGATGATCCTGTTCTTGTTTGCATTGTTTTTGACGTGTTTTGGGGTCTCCGTTGGGTTTCGTTGGGTTCTCGTTGGTCGTTAAGTTAAATGGGAGTGGATGGTGGGTTTTGCAGAAGATCAGGTGAGTTTAGGGTGGTTTGGGGGTTGGATCCGTGCTTTTCGGAGATTTTCTTCCAGTTTTGGGGGTGATCCCGTTCTTGTTTGGTGTGTTTTTGACGTGTTTTGGGGTCTCCGTTGGGTTTCATTGGCTTCTCGTTGATCGTTAATTTAAATGGGTTTGGATTGTGGGTTTTGGAGAAGATCAGGTGAGTTTAGAGTGTTTTGGGGGTTGGATGCGTGCTTTTTGGAGATTTTCTTCTAGTTTTGAGGGTGATCCCGTTCTTGTTTGGGGTGTTTTTGACATATTTTGGGATCTCCGTTGGGTTTCGTTGGGTTTTCCGTGTTCATCGTGGTGGAAAAGGGTAAATTGTGGGTTTTTGAGGAACATCAGGTAGGTTTAGGGTGGTTTTGGGGTGGATCTATGGTTTTGGGGGTTTTCTTTCGTTTTTGGGGTGATCCTGTTCCTTTCTGGGGTGTTTTTGACGTGTTTTGGGGTCTCTGTTGTGTTTCGTTGGGTTTTCCTTGGTCATCATGTTGGAAAAGGGTCAATTGTGGGTTTTGGAGAAGGTCAGGGTGCTTTAGGGTGGTTTTGGTGTGGATCTATGGAATTCGGGCCCTTATTCTGTTTTTTTGGGTGATCCTGTTCTTGTTTGGGGTGTTTTTGATGTGTTTTGGGGTCTCCGTTGGGTTTCGCTGGGTTCTCGATGGTCGTTAAGTTAAATGGGAGTGGATGGTGGGTTTTGCAGAAGATCAGGTAAGTTTAGGGTGGTTTGGGGGTTGGATCCGTGCTTTTTGGGGATTTTCGTTCGTTTTTGGTTGTGATCCCGTTCTTGTTTGGGGTGTTTTTGTCGTTTTTTGGGGTCTCCGTTGGGTTTCGTTGGGTTTTCCATGGTCATCATGGTGGAAAAGTGTAATTTGTGGGTTTTGGAGAAGATCAGGTAGGTTTAGGGTGGTTTTGGGGTGGATCTGTGGTTTTGCGGGATTTACTTCCATTTTTGTTGTTGATCCCGTTCTTGTTTGGGTTTTTTTGACGTGTTTTGTGGTCTCCGTTGGGTTTCGTTGGGTTTTCCGTGGTCATCATGGTGGAAAAGGGTAAATTGTGGGTTTTGGAGAACATCAGGTAGGTTTAGGGTGGTTTTGGGGTGGATCTATGGCTTTGGGGGTTTTCTTTCGTTTTTGGGTGTGATCCTGTTCTTGTTTGCGTTGTTTTTGACGTGTTTTGGGGTCTCCGTTAGGTTTCGTTGGGTTCTCGTTGGTCGTTAATTTAAATGGGTGTGGATTGTGGGTTTTGCAGAAGATCAGGTGAGTTTAGAGTGGTTTGGGGGTTGGATCCGTGCTTTTGGGGGATTTTCTTCGAGTTTTGGGGGTGATCCCTTTTTTTTTGGGGGGTGTTTTTGACGTGTTTTGAGGTCTCCGTTGGGTTTCGTTTGGTTTTCCCTGGTCATCATGGTGGAAAAGTGTAAATTGTGGGTTTTGGAGAAGATCAGGTAGGTTTAGGGTGGTTTTGGGGTGGATCTATGGTTTTGGGGGTTTTCTTTCGTTTTTGGGTGTGATCCTGTTCTTGTTTGCGGTGTTTTTGACGTGTTTTGGGGTCTCCGTTGGGTTTCGTTGTGTTCTCGTTGGTCGTTAATTTAAATGGGTGTGGATTGTGGGTTTTGCAGAAGATCAGGTGAGTTTAGAGTGGTTTGGGGGTTGGATCCGTGCTTTTGAGGGATTTTCTTCCAGTTTTGGGGGTGATCCCGTTTTTGTTTGGGGTGTTTTTGACGTGTTTTGGGGTCTCCGTTGGGTTTCGTTGGGTTTTCCGTGGTCATCATGGTGGAAAAGGGTAAATGGTGGGTTTTGGAGAACATCAGGTAGGTTTAGGGTGGTTTTGAGGTGCATCTATAGTTTTGAGGGGTTTTCTTCCAGATTTGGGGGTGATCCCGTTCTTGTTTGGGGTGTTTTTGACGTGTTTTGGGGTCTCCGTTGGGTTTCGTTGGCTTCTCGTTGGTCGTTAATTTAAATGGGTGTGGATTGTGGGTTTTGGAGAAGATCAGGTGAGTTTAGTGTGGTTTTGGGGGGCAATTCATAGTTTTTGGTGTTTTTTCTTGTGATCCCGTTCTTTTTTGGGGTGTTTTAGACGTGTTTTCCTGTCTCCGTTGCGTTTCGTTGGGTGTTCCATGGTCATCATGGTGGAAGAGGGTAAATTGTGGGTTTTGCAGAACATCAGGTAGAATTAGGGTGGTTTTGAGGTGGATCTATGGTTTTGACGGGCTTTCTTCCAGTTTTTGGGTGATCCCATTTGTGTTTGCGGTGGTTTTGACGTGTTTTGGGGTCTCCGTTGTGTTTCGTTTGGTTTTCCGTGGTCATTATGGTGGAAAAGGGTATGTTGCGGGTTTTGGAGAACATCAGGTAGGTATAGGGTGATTTTTGGGGTGGATCTATGGTTTTGGGGGATTTTCTTCCAGTTTTGGGGGTGATCCCGTTTTTCTTTGGGGTGTTTTTGACGTGTTTTGGGGTCTCTGTTGTGTTTCGTTGGGTTTTCCTTGGTCATCATGTTGGAAAAGTGTCAATTGTTGGTTTTGGAGAAGATCAGGTAGGTTTAGGGTGGTTTTGGGGTGCATCTATGGAATTTGGGCCTTTATTCTGTTTTTTGGGTTGATCCTGTTCTTCTTTGCGGTGTTTTTGACGTGTTTTGGGGTCTTTGTTTTGTTTCGTTGGGTTTTCCGTGGTCATCATGGTGGAAAAGGGTAAATTGTGGGTTTTGGAGAACATCAGGTAGGTTTAGTGTGTTTTTGGGGTGGATCTATGGTTTTGGGGTGTTTTTTTTCGTTTTTGGGGGTGATCCTCTTCCTTTCTGGAGTGTTTTTGACGTGTTTTGGGGTCTCTGTTGTGTTTCGTTGGGTTTTCCGTGGTCATCATGTTGGAAAAGGGTCAATTGTGGGTTTTGGAGAAGATCAGGTAGGTTTAGGGTGGTTTTGGGTTGGATCTATGGTTTTGCGGGATTTTCTTCCAGATTTGTTGTTGATCCCTTTCTTGTTTGGGTGTTTTTGACGTGTTTTGTGGTCTCCGTTGGGTTTCGTTTGGTTTTCCGTGGTCATCCTAGTGGAAAAGAGTAAGTTGTGGGTTTTGGAGAACATCAGGTAGGTTTAGGGTGATTTTTGGGAGGATATGTGGTATTTGGCATTTTGTTCTATTTTTTGGGTTAATTCTGTTCTTTTTTGGGTGTTTTTGGCGTGTTTTGCGGTCTCTGTTGGGTTTCGTTAGGTTCTCGTTGGTCGTCAAGGTAAATGGGGGTGGATTGTGGGTTTTGGAGAAGATCAGGTTAGTTTACGGCGGTTTGGGGGGGAAATTCATAGTTTTTGGTGTTTTTCCTTCGGATCCCGTTCTTTTTTGGGGTGTTTAAGACGTGTTTTGGGGTCTCCGTTGGGTTTCGTTTGGTTTTCCGTGGTCATCATGGTGGAAAAGGGTAAATTGTGGGTTTTGGAGAACATCAGGCAGGTTAAGGGTGGTTTTGAGGTGGATCTATGGTTTTGAGGGGTTTTCTTTCAGTTTTTGAGTGATCCCATTCGTGTTTGCGGTGGTTTTGACGTGTTTTGGGGTCTCCGTTGGGTTTCGTTTGGTTTTCCGTGGTCATCATGGTGGAAAAGTGTAAGTTGCGGGTTTTGGAGAACATCAGGTAGGTATGGGGGGACTTTGGGGGTGGATTCTTGGTATTTGGGGTTTTCTTCTGCTTTTTTGGGGCGTGATCCCTTTCTTTTTTGGGGTGTTTTTGACGTGTTTTGGGGGCTCTGTTGGGTTTCATTGGGTTCTCGTTTGACGTTAAGGTAAATGGGAGCGGATTGTGGGTTTTGGAGAATATCATGTGAGTTTAGTGTGTTTTTTGGGGGGCAATGTATAGTTTTTGGTGTTTTTTCTTCTGATCCCGTTCTTTTTTGGGGTGTTTTTGACTTTTTTTTGTGGTCTCCGTTGGGTTTCGTTGGGTTTTCCGTGGTCATCATGGTGGAAAATGGTAAATTGTGGGTTTTGGAGAAGATCAGGTAGGTTTAGGGTGGTTTTGGGGTGGATCTATGGAATTCGGGCCTTTATTCTGTTTTTTTGGGTGATCCTGTTCTTGTTTGCGGTGTTCTTAACGTGTTTTGGGGTCTCCGTTTGGTTTTGCTGGGTTCTCGTTGGTCGTTAAGTTAAATGGGAGTGGATGGTGGGTTTTGCAGAAGATCAGGTGAGTTTAGAGTGGTTTGGGGGTTGGATCCGTACTTTTGGGGGATTTTCTTCCAGTTTTGGCGGTGATCCCGTTCTTGTTTGGGGTGTTTTTGACGTGTTTTGGGGTCTCCATTGGGTTTTGTTGGGTTTTCCGTGGTCATCATGGTGGAAATGCATAAATGGTGGGTTTTGGAGAACATCAGGTAGGTTTAGGATGGTTTTGGGGTGGATCTATGGTTTTGGGGGATTTTCTTCCAGTTTTTGGGTGATCCCATTCGTGTTTGCGGTTATTTTGACAGGTTTTGGGGTCTCCGTTGGGTTTCGTTTGGTTTTCCGTGGTCATCATGGTGAAAAAGGGTAAATTGTGGGTTTTGGAAAAGATTAGGTAGGTTTAGGATGGTTTTGGGGTGGATCTATGGTGTTGGGGGTTTTCTTTCGTTTTTGGGGCTGATCCTGTTCCTTTCCGGGGTGTTTTTGAAGTGTTTTGTGGGCTCTGTTGGGTTTCGTTGGGTTTTCCATGGTCATCATGTTGGAAAAGGGTCAATTGTGGGTTTTGGAGAACATCAGGTAGGTTTAGGGTGGTTTTGGGGTGGATCTATGGTTTTGGGGGTTTTCTTTCGTTTTTGGGTGTGATCCTGTTCTTGTTTGCGGTGTTTTTGACGTGTTTTGGGGTCTCCGTTGGGTTTCGTTGGGTTCTCGTTGGTCGTTAATTTAAATGGGTGTGGATTGTGGGTTTTGCAGAAGATCAGGTGAGTTTAGAGTGGTTTGGGGGTTGGATCCGTGCTTTTTGGAGATTTTCTTCTAGTTTTGGGTGTGATCCCGTTCTTGTTTGTGGTGTTTTTGACGTGTTTTGGGGTCTCCGTTGGGTTTCGTTTGGTTTTCCATGGTCATCGTGGTGGAAAAGTGTAAATGGTGCGTTTTGGAGAAGATCAGGGTGCTTTAGGGTGGTTTTGGGGTGGATCTATGGAATTTGGACCTTTATTCTGTTTTTTGGGTTGATCCTGTTCTTCTTTGCGGTGTTTTTGACGTGTTTTGGGGTCTCCGTTGGGTTTCGTTGGGTTTTCCATGGTCATCATGGTGGAAAAGGGTCAATTGTGGGTTTTGGAGAAGATCAGGTAGGTTTAGGGTGGTTTTGGGGTGGATCTATGGCTTTGGGGGTTTTCTTTCGTTTTTTGGTGTGATCCTGTTCTTGTTTGCGTTGTTTTTGACGTGTTTTGGGGTCTCCGTTTGGTTTCGTTGGGTTCTCGTTGGTCGTTAAGTTAAATGGGAGTGGATGGTGGGTTTTGCAGAAGATCAGGTGAGTTTAGAGTGGTTTGGGTGTTGGATCCGTACTTTTTGGGGATTTTCTTCCAGTTTTGGCGGTGATCCCGTTCTTGTTTGGGGTGTTTTTGACGTGTTTTGGGGTCTCCATTGGGTTTTGTTGGGTTTTCCGTGGTCATCATGGTGGAAATGCATAAATGGTGGGTTTTGGAGAAGATCAGGTATGTTTAGGATGGTTTTGGGGTGGATCTATGGTTTTGGGGGATTTTCTTCCAGTTTTTGGGTGATCGCATTCATGTTTGTGGTGATTTTGACGTGTTTTGGGGTCTCCGTTGGGTTTTGTTTGGTTTTCCATGGTCATCATGGTGGAAAAGGGTAAATTGTGGGTTTTGGAGAACATCAGGTAGGTTTAGGGTGGTTTTGAGGTGCATCTATAATCTTGAGGGGTTTTCTTCCAGATTTGGGGGTGATCCTGTTTTTGTTTGGGGTGTTTTTGACGTGTTTTGGGGTCTCCGTTGGGTTTCGTTGGCTTCTCGTTGGTCGTTAATTTAAATGGGTGTGGATTGTGGGTTTTGGAGAAGATCAGGTGAGTTTAGTGTGGTTTTGGGGGGCAATTCATAGTTTTTGTGTTTTTTCTTCTGATCCCGTTCTTTTTTGGGGTGTTTTAGACGTGTTTTCCTGTCTCCGTTGCGTTTCGTTGGGTGTTCCGTGGTCATCATGGTGGAAAAGGGTAAGTTGCGGGTTTTGGAGAACATCAGGTAGGTTTGGGGGGACTTTGGGGGTGGATTCTTGGTATTTGGGGTTTTCTTTTCTTTTTTTGGGGTGATCCCTTTCTTTTTTGGAATGTTTTTGACGTGTTTTGCGGTCTTTGTTGGGTTTCATTGGGTTCTCGTTTGACGTTAAGGTAAATGGGAGCGGATTGTGGGTTTTGGAGAAGATCATGTGAGTTTAGTGTGGTTTTGGGGGGCAATTCATAGTTTTTGGTGTTTTTTCTTCTGATGCCGTTCTTTTTGGGGGTGTTTTAGACGTGTTTTGGGGTCTCCGTTGGGTTTCGTTGGGTTTTCCGTGGTCATCATGGTGGAAAAGGGTAAATTGTGGGTTTTGGAGAACATCAGGTAGGTTTAGGGTGGTTTTGGGGTGGATCTATGGTTTTGGGGGTTTTATTTCGTTTTGGGGGGTGATCCTGTTCCTTTCTGGGGTGTTTTTGACGTGTTTTGGGGTCTCTGTTGTGTTTTGTTGGGTTTTCCTTGGTCATCATGGTGGAAAAGGGTAAATTGTGGGTTTTGGAGAAGATCAGGTAGGTTTAGGGTGGTTTTGGGGTGGATCTATGGCTTTGGGGGTTTTCTTTCGTTTTTGGGTGTGATCCTGTTCTTGTTTGCGTTGTTTTTGACGTGTTTTGGGGTCTCCGTTTGGTTTCGTTGGGTTCTCGTTGGTCGTTAAGTTAAATGGGAGTGGATGGTGGGTTTTGCAGAAGATCAGGTGAGTTTAGAGTGGTTTGGGGGTTGGATCCGTACTTTTTGGGGATTTTCTTCCAGTTTTGGCGGTGATCCCGTTCTTGTTTGGGGTGTTTTTGACGTGTTTTGGGGTCTCCATTGGGTTTTGTTGGGTTTTCCGTGGTCATCATGGTGGAAATGCATAAATGGTGGGTTTTGGAGAACATCAGGTATGTTTAGGATGGTTTTGGGGTGGATCTATGGTTTTGGGGGATTTTCTTCCAGTTTTTGGGTGATCGCATTCATGTTTGTGGTGATTTTGACGTGTTTTGGGTTCTCCGTTGGGTTTTGTTAGGTTTTCCATGGTCATCATGGTGGAAAAGTGTAAATTGTGGGTTTTGGAGAACATCAGGTAGGTTTAGGGTGGTTTTGAGGTGCATCTATAGTTTTGAGGGGTTTTCTTCCAGATTTGGGGGTGATCCTGTTTTTGTTTGGGGTGTTTTTGACGTGTTTTGTGGTCTCCGTTGGGTTTCGTTGGCTTCTCGTTGGTCGTTAATTTAAATGGGTGTGGATTGTGGGTTTTGGAGAAGATCAGGTGAGTTTAGTGTGGTTTTGGGGGGCAATTCATAGTTTTTGTGTTTTTTCTTCTGATCCCGTTCTTTTTTGGGGTGTTTTAGACATGTTTTCCTGTCTCCGTTGCGTTTCGTTGGGTGTTCCGTGGTCATCATGGTGGAAAAGGGTAAATTGTGGGTTTTGCAGAACATCAGGTAGGATTAGGGTGGTTTTGAGGTGGATCTATGGTTTTGACGGGCTTTCTTCCAGTTTTTGGGTGATCCCATTTGTGTTTGCGGTGGTTTTGACGTGTTTTGGGGTCTCCGTTGTGTTTCGTTTGGTTTTCCGTGGTCATCATGGTGGAAAAGGGTAAGTTGCGGGTTTTGGAGAACATCAGGTAGGTTTAGGGTGGTTTTGGGGTGGATCTATGGTTTTGGGGGGTTTATTTCGTTTTGGGGGGTGATCCTGTTCCTTTCTGGGGTGTTTTTGACGTGTTTTGGGGTCTCTGTTGTGTTTTGTTGGGTTTTCCTTGGTCATCATGGTGGAAAAGGGTAAATTGTGGGTTTTGGAGAAGATCAGGTAGGTTTAGGGTGGTTTTGGGGTGGATCTATGGCTTTGGGGGTTTTCTTTCCTTTTTTGGGTGTGATCCTGTTCTTGTTTGCGTTGTTTTTGACGTGTTTTGGGGTCTCCGTTTGGTTTCGTTGGGTTCTCGTTGGTCGTTAAGTTAAATGGGAGTGGATGGTGGGTTTTGCAGAAGATCAGGTGAGTT
Organism: Aythya ferina; assembly: GCF_964211825.1. Taxonomy (NCBI): domain Eukaryota; kingdom Metazoa; phylum Chordata; class Aves; order Anseriformes; family Anatidae; genus Aythya; species Aythya ferina. Next base: position 82,041 of record NW_028181414.1, read on the forward strand.
TAGAGTGGTTTGGGGGTTGGATCCGTACTTTTGGGGGATTTTCTTCCAGTTTTGGCGGTGATCCCGTTCTTGTTTGGGGTGTTTTTGACGTGTTTTGGGGTCTCCATTGGGTTTTGTTGGGTTTTCCGTGGTCATCATGGTGGAAATGCATAAATGGTGGGTTTTGGAGAACATCAGGTAGGTTTAGGATGGTTTTGGGGTGGATCTATGGTTTTGGGGGATTTTCTTCCAGTTTTTGGGTGATCCCATTCGTGTTTGCGGTTATTTTGACATGTTTTGGGGTCTCCGTTGGGTTTCGTTTGGTTTTCCGTGGTCATCATGGTGAAAAAGGGTAAATTGTGGGTTTTGGAAAAGATTAGGTAGGTTTAGGATGGTTTTGGGGTGGATCTATGGTGTTGGGGGTTTTCTTTCGTTTTTGGGGCTGATCCTGTTCCTTTCCGGGGTGTTTTTGACGTGTTTTGTGGGCTCTGTTGGGTTTCGTTGGGTTTTCCATGGTCATCATGTTGGAAAAGGGTCAATTGTGGGTTTTGGAGAACATCAGGTAGGTTTAGGGTGGTTTTGGGGTGGATCTATGGTTTTGGGGGTTTTCTTTCGTTTTTGGGTGTGATCCTGTTCTTGTTTGCGGTGTTTTTGACGTGTTTTGGGGTCTCCGTTGGGTTTCATTGGGTTCTCGTTGGTCGTTAATTTAAATGGGTGTGGATTGTGGGTTTTGCAGAAGATCAGGTGAGTTTAGAGTGGTTTGGGGGTTGGATCCGTGCTTTTTGGAGATTTTCTTCTAGTTTTGGCGGTGATCCCGTTTTTGTTTGGGGTGTTTTTGACGTGCTTTGGGGTCTCCGTTGCGTTTCGTTGGGTTTTCCATGGTCATCGTGGTGGAAAAGGGTAAATGGTGCGTTTTGGAGAAGATCAGGGTGCTTTAGGGTGGTTTTGGGTTGGATCTATGGAATTTGGGCCTTTATTCTGTTTTTTGGGTTGATCCTGTTCTTCTTTGCGGTGTTTTTGACGTGTTTTGGGGTCTCCGTTGGGTTTCGTTTGGTTTTCCTTGGTCATCATGGTGGAAAAGTGTAAATTGTGGGTTTTGGAGAAGATCAGGTAGGTTTAGGGTGGTTTTGGGGTGGATCTATGGTTTTGGGGGATTTTCTTCCAGTTTTTGGGTGATTGCATTCATGTTTGTGGTGATTTTGACGTGTTTTGGGGTCTCCGTTGGGTTTCGTTTGGTTTTCCATGGTCATCATGGTGGAAAAGGGTAAATTGTGGGTTTTGGAGAACATCAGGGAGGTTTAGGGTGGTTTTGAGGTGCATCTATAGTTTTGAGGAGTTTTCTTCCAGATTTGGGGGTGATCCTGTTTTTGTTTGGGGTGTTTTTGACGTGTTTTGGGGTCTCCGTTGGGTTTCGTTGGCTTCTCGTTGGTCGTTAATTTAAATGGGTGTGGATTGTGGGTTTTGGAGAAGATCAGGTGAGTTTAGTGTGGTTTTGGGGGACAATTCATAGTTTTTGTGTTTTTTCTTCTGATCCCGTTCTTTTTTGGGGTGTTTTAGACGTGTTTTCCTGTCTCCGTTGCGTTTCGTTGGGTGTTCCGTGGTCATCATGGTGGAAAAGGGTAAATTGTGGGTTTTGCAGAACATCAGGTAGGATTAGGGTGGTTTTGAGGTGGATCTATGGTTTTGACGGGCTTTCTTCCAGTTTTTGGGTGATCCCATTTGTGTTTGCGGTGGTTTTGACGTGTTTTGGGGTCTCCGTTGTGTTTCGTTTGGTTTTCCGTGGTCATCATGGTGGAAAAGGGTAAGTTGCGGGTTTTGGAGAACATCAGGTAGGTTTGGGGGGACTTTGGGGGTGGATTCTTGGTATTTGGGGTTTTCTTTTCTTTTTTTGGGGTGATCCCTTTCTTTTTTGGAATGTTTTTGACGTGTTTTGCAGTCTTTGTTGGGTTTCATTGGGTTCTCGTTTGACGTTAAGGTAAATGGGAGCGGATTGTGGGTTTTGGAGAAGATCATGTGAGTTTAGTGTGATTTTGGGGGGCAATTCATAGTTTTTGGTGTTTTTTCTTCTGATCCCGTTCTTTTTTGGGGTGTTTTAGACGTGTTTTGGGGTCTCCGTTGGGTTTCGTTGGGTTTTCCGTGGTCATCATGGTGGAAAAGGGTAAATTGTGGGTTTTGGAGAACATCAGGTAGGTTTAGGGTGGTTTTGGGGTGGATCTATGGTTTTGGGGGTTTTATTTCGTTTTGGGGGGTGATCCTGTTCCTTTCTGGTGTGTTTTTGACGTGTTTTGGGGTCTCTGTTGTGTTTTGTTGGGTTTTCCTTGGTCATCATGGTGGAAAAGGGTAAATTGTGGGTTTTGGAGAAGATCAGGTAGGTTTAGGGTGGTTTTGGGGTGGATCTATGGCTTTGGGGGTTTTCTTTCGTTTTTGGGTGTGATCCTGTTCTTGTTTGCGGTGTTTTTGATGTGTTTTGGGGTCTCCTTTTGGTTTCGTTGGGTTCTCGTTGGTCGTTAAGTTAAATGGGAGTGGATGGTGGGTTTTGCAGAAGATCAGGTGACTGTAGAGTGGTTTGGGGGTTGGATCCGTACTTTTGGGGGATTTTCTTCCAGTTTTGGCGGTGATCCCGTTCTTGTTTGGGGTGTTTTTGACGTGTTTTGGGGTCTCCATTGGGTTTTGTTGGGTTTTCCGTGGTCATCATGGTGGAAATGCATAAATGGTGGGTTTTGGAGAACATCAGGTAGGTTTAGGATGGTTTTGGGGTGGATCTATGGTTTTGGGAGATTTTCTTCCAGTTTTTGGGTGATCCCATTCGTGTTTGCGGTTATTTTGACATGTTTTGGGGTCTCCGTTGGGTTTCGTTGTGTTTTCCCTGGTCATCATGGTGGAAAAGGGTAAGTTGCGGGTTTTGGAGAACATCAGGTAGGTTTGGGGGGACTTTGGGGGTGGATTCTTGGTATTTGGGGTTTACTTCTGTTGTTTTGGGGTGATCCCTTTCTTTTTTGGGGTGTTTTTGACGTGTTTTGCGGTCTTTGTTGGGTTTCATTGGGTTCTTGTTTGACGTTAAGGTAAATGGGAGCGGATTGTGGGTTTTGGAGAAGATCATGTGAGTTTAGTGTGGTTTTGGGGGGCAATTCATAGTTTTTGGTGTTTTTTCTTCTGATCCGGTTCTTTTTTGGGGTGTTTTAGACGTGTTTTGGGGTCTCCATTGGGTTTCGTTGGGTTTTCAGTGGTCATCATGGTGGAAAAGTGTAAATTGTGGGTTTTGGAGAATATCAGGTAGGTTTGGGGTGGTTTTGAGGTGCATCTATAGTTTTGAGGGGTTTTCTTCCAGATTTGGGGGTGATCCCGTTCTTGTTTGGGGTGTTTTTGACGTGTTTTGGGGTCTCCGTTGGGTTTCCTTGGCTTCTCGTTGATCGTTAATTTAAATGGGTGTGGATTGTGGGTTTTGGAGAAGATCAGGTGAGTTTAGAGTGGTTTGGGGGTTGGATCCGTGCTTTTTGGGGATATTCTTCCAGTTTTGGGGGTGATCCCGTTTTTCTTTGGGGTGTTTTTGACGTGTTTTGGGGTCTCTGTTGTGTTTCGTTGGGTTTTCCTTGGTCATCATGTTGGAAAAGTGTCAATTGTTGGTTTTGGAGAAGATCAGGTAGGTTTAGGGTGGTTTTGGGGTGCATCTATGGAATTTGGGCCTTTATTCTGTTTTTTGGGTTGATCCTGTTCTTCTTTGCGGTGTTTTTGACGTGTTTTGGGGTCTTTGTTTTGTTTCGTTGGGTTTTCCGTGGTCATCATGGTGGAAAAGTGTAAATTGTGGGTTTTGCAGAACATCAGGTAGGTTTAGGATGGTTTTGGGGTGGATCTATGGTTTGGGGGGATTTTCTTCCAGTTTTTGGGTGATCCCGTTCGTGTTTGGGGTGATTTTGACATGTTTTGGGGTCTCCGTTGTGTTTCGTTTGGTTTTCCGTGGTCATCATGGTGGAAAAGGGTAAATTGTGGGTTTTGGAGAACATCAGGTAGGTTTAGTGTGTTTTTGGGGTGGATCTATGGTTTTGGGGTGTTTTTTTTCGTTTTTGGGGGTGATCCTCTTCCTTTCTGGAGTGTTTTTGACGTGTTTTGGGGTCTCTGTTGTGTTTCGTTGGGTTTTCCTTGGTCATCATGTTGGAAAAGGGTCATTTGTGGGTTTTGGAGAAGATCAGGTAGGTTTAGGGTGGTTTTGGGGTGGATCTATGGAATTTGGGCCTTTATTCTGTTTTTTGGGATGATCCTGTTCTTGTTTAGGGTGTTTTTGACGTGTTTTGGGGTCTCCGTTGGGTTTCGTTGGGTTCTCGTTTGTCGTTAAGTTAAATGGGAGTGGATGGTGGGTTTTGCAGAAGATCAGGTGAGTTTAGGGTGGTTTGGGGGTTGGATCCGTGCTTTTGGGGGATTTTCTTCCAGTTTTGGTGGTGATCCCGTTCTTGTTTGGGGTGTTTTTGACGTGTTTTGGGGTCTCCATTGGGTTTTGTTGGGTTTTCCGTGGTCATCATGGTGGAAAAGGGTAAATTGTGGGTTTTGCAGAACATCAGGTAGGCTTAGGGTGGTTTTGGGGTGGATCTATGGTTTTGGGGGATTTTCTTCCAGTTTTTGGGTGATCCTGTTCGTGTTTGCGGTGGTTTTGACGTGTTTTGAGTTCTCCGTTGGGTTTCTTTTGGTTTTCCCTTGTCATCATGGTGGAAAATGGTAAGTTGCGGGTTTTGGAGAACATCAGGTAGGTTTGGGGGGACTTTGGGGGTGGATTCTTGGTATTTGGGGTTTTCTTCTGTTTTTTTGGGGTGATCCCTTTCTTTTTTGGGGTGTTTTAGACGTGTTTTGCGGTCTTTGTTGGGTTTCATTGGGTTCTTGTTTGACGTTAATGTAAATGGGAGCGAATTGTGGGTTTTGGAGAAGATCATGTGAGTTTAGTGTGGTTTTGGGGGGCAATTCATAGTTTTTGGTGTTTTTTCTTCTGATCCCGTTCTTTTTTGGGGTGTTTTAGACGTGTTTTGTGGTCTCTGTTGTGTTTCGTTGGGTTTTTCTTGGTCATCATGGTGGAAAAGGTTCAATTGTGGGTTTTGGAGAACATCAGGTAGGTTTGGGGTGGTTTTGGGGTGGATCTATGGAATTTGGGCCTTTATTCTGTTTTTTGGGATGATCCTGTTCTTGTTTAGGGTGTTTTTGACGTGTTTTGGGGTCTCCGTTGGGTTTCATTGGGTTCTCGTTTGTCGTTAAGGTAAATGGGAGTAGATTGTGGGTTTTAGAAAAGATCAGGTGAGTTTAGGGTGGTTTTGGGGGGAAATTCATAGTTTTTGGTGTTTTTTCTTCTGATCCGGTTCTTTTTTGGGGTGTTTTTGATGTGTTTTGGGGTCTTTGTTGTGTTTCGTTGGGTTTTCCGTGGTCATCATGGTGGAAAAGTGTAAATTGTGGGTTTTGGAGAACATCAGGTAGGTTTAGAGTGGTTTTGAGGTGGATCTATGGTTTTGGGGGTTTTCTTTCGTTTTTGCTTGTGATCCTGTTCTTGTTTGGGGTGTTTTTGACGTGTTTTGGGGTCTCTGTTGGGTTTCGTTGGGTTTTCCATGGTCATCATGGTGGAAAAGTTTAAATTGTGGGTTTTGCAGAAGATCAGGTAGGTTTAGAGTGGTTTTGGGGTTGATCTATGGTTTTGGGGGTTTTCTTTCATTTTTGGTGGTGATCCCGTTCTTGTTTGGTGTGTTTTTGACGTGTTTTGGCGTCTCCGTTGGGTTTTAGTGTGGTTCTTGTTGGTCATCATGTTGAAAAAGGGTAAACTGTGGGTTTTGGAGAACATCAGGTAGCTTAGGGGGCCTTTTGGGGTGGATCTATGGCTTTTTTGGTTTTCTTTCCTTTTTGGTGTGATCCTGTTTATTTTTGTGCTGTTATTGACGTGTTTTGGGGTCTCCGTTGGGTTTTGTTGGGTTTCCATTGGATTTTCTCGTGGTTGGGAGTGGATTGTACATTTAGGAGAACATCAGGTAGGTTTAAGGGTTTTGTGGGGTTAAATCACGTTTTTTCTTCTGATCCAGTTTACTTTTGGGGTGTTTTTGACGTGTTTTGGGGTTTCCGTTGTGTTTCGTTGAGATCCTAATGGATTTTATGGTGGTTGGGAGTGGACTTTGGGATTTGGAGAACATCACGTAAGTTTAGGGTGGTTTTCGGATTGGATCCGTGCTTTTTGGGGATTTTCTTCCAGTTTTGGGGGTGATGTCGTTTTTCTTAGGGGTGTTTTTGACGTGTTTTGGGGTCTCCATTGGGTTTCGTTGGGTTTTCCGTGGTCATCGTGATGGAAAAGGGTAAATTGTGGAATTTGGAGAACATCAGGTAGGTTTACAGTGGTTTTTGGGTGGATCTATGGTTTCTGGGGGTTTTCTTTTTTTGTTGTTGTTTTTTTTTTTTTTTTTTTTTTCTCCCAAGAACCATATAAATTACATGCAAAACATTGTACATAGAGATTAATATCAAAATGCAATACACATCACGTGCACTTTAAGCTGGACTCTAGTATATGACAAACACACCAGGGTACATATTGCTTTGAAACCACCATTTTTTTTTAATGTCATGCATACCACATAATATTCAGTCTTTTGTTTTGTATTTCTCTGATTTTATACAAATATACCAGTGCTTATTATACTATTTACTGGAAAAGAATAAAAAAATCAGATCTGTGTGCCCTCTTCAAATCAAAATTTTGTTCTGAGAGCACTGGATAAATATATATACACACACCAACAAGTGTCATAAGCTTTGCCTTTGCTGAAGGAAGATAAATAGTACAAAGAAAGTCTGTCTAGTTTGTTTTACAGACTTGTCTTTCTCAGTATGGAACAAACTGACCTCCCTGGTCTAACTTTGCAGTTGCCTATTCTGCCTTTGTCCTGCAGAGAAGAGCAAGAAAGGAACAAATCTATTTTTGCACCCCAAAAACGCATTAGAGGAGGATTATCACACCCACCTAAGGGTACTTCCTTGTTTGTTTATAAAGCACAAAGCATTTCTCTTGGACAGTCTCTGTTGCTGGCCTCTTTTGTGCCTTCCATTTATAATAAAGATATTAAGATGCTTACCCCTTGCTTGTTTTTTTTTTTTTTATTTGTTTGTTTGTTTGTTTTTGTTTTTTTTAAAGAACAGTGGAAGTGGAGAGTCGGATGACAAGCAAGAACAAACACTAGAAACTCCTTGTTCTGCCCCTGCTTTTTAATCACCCAGCATCACCCCGGCTGCAAAACAGCCTCTGCTGATTTACCTGCTTGTTAAAGCACCCCACAGGCTGCAAGTGCGGTGTGCTAGGTGTCAAGTTATATTTAACGGTGCACACGTAACCATTCATCTTCCCACAGTCGAAGCACAGAACAGCCTCTTGCTAACACAACTCATCCCTGCTGCTGCAAGAAACCTCATGGCCTGCAGGAAAACCTCAAGCTAAGAGTTCCAAAGCAAAAGCAGAAAACGCATCATTTGTACTCTTTCTATTTGAGGGAATTCTAGCTGCTAAATGCTGCCTACATCTGAGGGCACGTTCTGAGGCTGCCGGGAAGGACACTCAACACCCACTGACAGCAGGAGTGCAAAGATGCCAGCCAAGAAGGCAAAGGTTAGAGCTGAACGCTGCCTCAGCTTCCTCCAGCAGCCAGCTGGGGGTCACCTTTCACCACGCTCTCTGAGACTCGGAGCCCCGAGTTAGCGCAGCCGCCACGTACAGCTGCTCCTTGCTGGCCCAAACTATTTGAAGAGTCTTCAGACTTCAGGGACCTGTTTTACGACAGCCTCAAGATCAAATTCATCTGTTCCTGAAGGCGCTGATCGTCCTGCTGTTTCTGTAGCTGTCAAAGAACAATCCTGAACTGAGGCACTCGTCTGATCAAACAGTGCTTCGGCACAGATTTGTCTTTAGCTTGACACATCAAGGTGAAGAGGAATCGATTCTTGCAAGCAACCTCTCAAGCAGGGATCTAATAAGGTGACCAAAACGACAGATCTGTTGTGCAGATCTGAGCACGTCACTCTGCAGGGAATCACTTTCAAGCCTAAGATGTTTCACCCATCTCCCTGCCCCAGAGCGACACAAGGAAAGCTCTTAAGCAATTGCTAGCCTCTCCTCAGTGCTCACGAGTCCCAAATCACTAATTTTACAATATATAAACCATGGCAGCTGGCACCTAGTTGGCACACGGTGACACTGCACACGTGGGCAGTGCTGTCAGGAGCTGGAAAGTCAGGGGTGAGGGGGTTAAGGGAAAACCACACATCAGTTTAGCAACTTGGCTCCCGTAGGATACTTCCTACGGCAGGAGTTTTAGCAAAGTCCCTCCCTCAGAGGGACCTGCTGGCTAATTAAAACGGGACTTCTGCTGGAGCAGTCAGAAGGCAGCAGGGTATCAGGAGATATCCAGTGGGCATCACCGTCAGCCTGTGGCAGTTTGGGGTCCAGGTATCAGTGGTTATGCGTGGTTTTCTCTGCTTCACTTTCTCCAAAGCTGTGAAAAAATAGTTCTTTTACAGCACTGTACAGTCACACGTTACGGATGGAACCAGCTGCATCAACTTCCAGTACGACGGTGTTGGAAAAAGGTGCCTTTGGTGGTCAGGAGCACAACAGCTCTGGTGAGGTGTTATTTAAGTGTGTTCTTACATCTGAGTTTCCTCATAGCAGTATGTAGCTGAGGGGGTCCAGGTTTCCCAGGTAAGATTGATGTTTTTTCTCCTACCAAGCACCAGCTCAGTATACAAAGCTCTGTTAATAACACCCAAGCGTGTAGATGTTAAACTGAAACTGCTTTTAAACCTATTTGTTGTTACAAAAATAGCTTCATACACCATCTTCACAGGGTAAAAATTCACATGGAAGGACAAAAAAACCCAGAAGCGCTTCCTGAGCTTCAGTTTACCAACAGCACCATCGGATTTAGATCCTGGCCTGGCAGCCAGGATGCAGGGTCTGTAAGCATTGCTGCGATGTGCAAGTGCCAAGGCAGGTTTCTGGCCTGCCCTGAATAAAATACCTTTTTTTTTTTAATACAAACAGCGTGCCAGGTACGCTGTAATGCCAATGTGCCAGCTCAATAGAGGATGTCAAACAACAGAGGCGTTTATCCTAATTTCTGGCATGAAAACACTTTTAACAGCATTCTTTTCATGAAGAAAACCCTCTCTATCTTCTCCAATGCTCCAGGATCTGCTGCAGCTGCAGCAGCCGCGCTGGTACAACCCACATCTTTGCCAAATCTTTTCAATAATTGTGCTTTACCTCGGCAATGTTGAGGTCACTCCTCTTCCTCCTCCAGCTGAGCAAGCAGCTCGCTGGCTCTGCCACACCACAGGTGCAGAAGCGAAAGCTGGGAACACAGGAGTCAAACTCTCAGTGCTCACGAAGCCACCAGGGCAGAGGGCTGACACAGAGGCACCCCGGATCCGCTCTCCCTCCCCGCTGCGAGGCTCGCAGCAGCCCCAACCCGAAGCACACACAATGCTTCGCATGGTGATGTCACCGCTGATTCTGAGTCCCCACGTGAGGATCTGCTTCACCACTCTCAACGTTGGTGTTGGTTTTTGATTTTTTTTTTTTTTCTTTTAAACATTCTCAGCTTATGGGAAACCATCAGGTAAACCACAGATCGCTAGGGAAGAAGGCCCACACGAGGGAAGTCCGTGCTTTTCTTCCAGGCAGTGGCACGTGCTTTAACACGCCGCGTTCGACAAAGCAGCTCTCCCCGTTTTGCTCAGTGGCAACAGGCACGACTGCAACGCACACAGGTGTAGGCAGCACCTGCAGGTCCCAAACCCTTAACCCGTTTTTAGAGAGCACCAATTTTTTAAGTAGTGCTTTTCCCTTAATCCATGACCCCTTCTTTCCTTTATTTCTATCGGGTGGCTCTCCTCCATTTTCCTCCTCAGTGTCTGAGCAGACACTGGGAATCGTTTCCGGAGGAAGGGCACGGCTGAAGCTCCTCCATCTACTCTCCGAGAAAAGAGAGTATGTTAAAGAATACATCTTTCCTTTCTTTTCCCTTTTTTAAATACAATTTCTGAAATCAACGCTGCGGCCTGGCAGCAAATACCTACGGGACTAAAGGTGATTCCTCATCCTCACTGTAACGTTGTAGTTAACCTCCCAACGAACCCATCTCCCCAGGAAGCGGCCATTTGAGATGGGAAGGGGCAGAGCAAGAGGAAGCTCTCCTTAGCCTAGCTCTTCCCCCAACACCACCTCGCCACCCAGCACCAAATTCAACTCACCTGCTCCGCCCGATCACTCGAACGGGCGTCCGACGCTGGCACACGCCGCAGCGGTGGTTCTGACGTGCCTTAAATCACCTCTCCGCAGAATATCTCAGGTCTGTACGCTCAAATAACGCAGTATTTGAGAAATAACGCCCAGAGCTCACACTCTGAGTGCAGCCCAACAGCACCGAAGCACCGGTAGGCTAAACATTCCAAACCTGGCAACAAGGCTGACCCAAGCAACAGCACGGAACCCTTCTGCACCTTCAGCGTGGACATCAGCGTAAGGAAACACAGACCTCCTCGATCCAAATTTTAAGCGAGAAACGCAAAAGGTCACCCAACCGGCTTGTTTTCAGCAAGCTAAAGGAGAAATTAAGGCGACAACCGGGTGCATCCAGAGTTAGTCAGATCCTGAAGGCAGTTCCTTGGGGGAACGGAGGAGCAACGCGCCAGATGAGGGCTGCCTTACAGCGCACCCCTTAGAAGCACTGCTACGGAAGGAAGGCAGAAGGTTGGAACTCGAAAGAACTCGCAAGGCGCCCGTTAAGGGGGAAATCTTTCATTTTTTTCTCAGCAGAACCTCCCCTCTCCCTCCCCCCCCGCCCCCCCCATGAAGGCAGACCAGGGTCTCTTTGCTTCCTTAGGGAGAGGGCAGGGACGGGGCAGGGTGGTGGGACAGATGGCCAGAGGTTCGGATGGACGGACAGACAGCCAGACAGAGGGCCCAGCAAGGCCTGACGAAGGGCTCAGGAGCGGGAGGGAAGGGCAGGGCGAGGGGAAAGGCAGAGAAGTACAAATCTCTTTTTCCTTGTGATAACTTTTCTTGACCAAAAAACACGATTGTGAATGAGGCAAAATGAAAGATGTAACATGGGGACGTGCGGATACTCACGATGATGCAGCCTTCTATCCGCATGTTCGCTGTGCTGCTGGGATAGCAGCTGCGGGAGCCTGGCAGCAGAGGGCAGTGAAGCCAAGCAGCTGGGATCCGTCTCTGGGGAAGGGGGCACTGAGAAAGCGCTTGCAAACGGGGCACAAGCCCTCAGCCTCTGGAGGCGGCGCCTGTCAGGCGTGAAGGAAAGGGATCCCTTCTGGGAAGATGCTGTGGGCTTGCTGAGGCTCGAAGAACAGACGGTGCTGGCTGCTACCAGCGTGCTGCAGCAGCGGCAAGACAGAGCCGTGGTGGTTTTCCTCAGCTGGGCAGCCGAGCTCCAGCACAAGCGCTCTCTCCCTGCCCCTCCTCCAACGCCAAGGGGAGAAAAGAGGCTGGCAAGGGCTCAAGGGCTGCCAGAAGGACAGGGAGATCACTCCACAAGGAGCATCACGGGCAAAGCAGGCTCAGCACAGCCTGTTCCAGTCCAGCCCGGGGCCTGCTCCTGCGGGGGCTCTCCACAGGCCGCGGCCTCCTCCAGGCCACAGCCACCTGCTCCACCGGGGGCTCCTCCACCCGCAGGGGGGCTGCAGCGTGGAGATCTGCTCCACGGGGGACCCATGGGCTGCAGGGGGACAGCCTGCTCCACCAGGGGCCTCTCCCTGCACAGGCCGCAGGGGAACTGCTGCTGTGAGCCTGGAGCACCTCCTGCCTCCTGCTGCACGGACCTTGGGGACTGCACAGAGCTTTCTCACTCCTCCCTGAGCCAGACGCTGCTGGGCAGCAGCTTTTGTTCCCTTTCTTAGATGCAAGATCTTCTTAAATTCATCAGCGTAAGGAAACACAGACCTCCTCGATCCAAATTTTAAGCGAGAAACGCAAAAGGTCACCCAACCGGCTTGTTTTCAGCAAGCTAAAGGAGAAATTAAGGCGACAACCGGGTGCATCCAGAGTTAGTCAGATCCTGAAGGCAGTTCCTTGGGGGAACGGAGGAGCAACGCGCCAGATGAGGGCTGCCTTACAGCGCGCCCCTTAGAAGCACTGCTACGGAAGGAAGGCAGAAGGTTGGAACTCGAAAGAACTCGCAAGGCGCCCGTTAAGGGGGAAATCTTTCATTTTTTTCTCAGCAGAACCTCCCCTCTCCCTCCCCCCCCGCCCCCCTCATGAAGGCAGACCAGGGACTCTTTGCTTCCTTAGGGAGAGGGCAGGGACGGGGCAGGGTGGTGGGACAGATGGCCAGAGGTTCGGATGGACGGACAGACAGCCGGACAGAGGGCCCAGCAAGGCCTGACGAAGGGCTCAGGAGCGGGAGGGAAGGGCAGGGCGAGGGGAAAGGCAGAGAAGTACAAATCTCTTTTTCCTTGTGATAACTTTTCTTGACCAAAAAACACGATTGTGAATGAGGCAAAATGAAAGATGTAACATGGGGACGTGCGGATACTCACGATGATGCAGCCTTCTATCCGCATGTTCACCTGCTCATAGAGCCACACCTGGATCCTCGACCTCTGCAGAACGAAGGAGGAGAGTAAGTCGGGCCACAAACACTGAGCACTTTTGTTCTCTCATGTGTTCAGAAATACCTGCTAGCCACAGCCACGACAGCTCCCAAACGCTCCGAGGAGCAACTCTCAGGGGCAGTTCCAATGTGCAATCTGACATTTGAGCGTTATACCATCGGGTGAATACTACACGTTTGGTGAAGAACACGTTTCCAGTCACAAGGGAACACCCCTGCACGCCCGGCTACACGAGGGGGAAATGCCGGGCTCCTTGTGCCCACCAGCACACCGCACAGCTCTCCATCCCCCACAAACCCGTCCCGGGACACAGCCGGGAGCCGAAAACTCACCGAGGGGAATCCCCAGACCCTCCCCACTCCCCCCACACTCCCCAAATCCCCATCCCCGCCCCCTCCCCGCGGTACTCACGTTCTGCAGGTAGCGGAAGATGAGGTTCTGGGGCGCTGCGTTAAGGGCTCAGCACGGGGACGACAGTTCCGGGCTCGGGACAAGGCCCCAAACCCCACAGCGAGGCCTCAGGGCCCCGCGACAAGGCCTCAAGGCCCGGGCCGAGCCCCCTGAGGTCCGAGCCGCCCCCCACCCACCTCCCCGGCACCCCCCAGCCGCAGGAAGGATACGATGGGCTGCACCATCACCTTCTGCACCTTCTGGCCCTGCCCGCGGTACGCCATGGCTGCTGCCGCCTCGCCGCTCCCGCTCCCAGCACCGCAGGCAGAAGAGGCGAAGGCTGATGGTAGAACAGGGCTTCTTGGGGTGAAGGGAAAGCGAGGGCAGGTGGGCGCAGTCTCTGAGCTCTCCTCCTCCTGATTTTGCTTTTTCTCCCCCATTTCTGAGCCGGCAGAAGTCCCCGTGAAGTCCTTCGGCACGATGAAGGCCTGCGTGAGCTCCAGCAGCAGTTTCGTCGGCGGAGGTTTTCCCTGGTGGGGCCGGGGCGTCACAGCACACACACACACACACACACAGAGACGCGTGGTTTTGTCCAAACATTAAGTATTTACAACAAATTCGACAAGCGCTTTTCCTCTGCCAGCAGCAAATGCCTGAGGGCCCCCACAGCTTCACAAATCATAGCGGGAAGTGCCTACCGTGCCGCGAAAAGTTCGGAAAATAATTCAAAATTGATCTGCTAGAGGAAAAAAAACGATGGCTGGTGGCAGGGTACACAATACACCCGAATCTCAGCTCTGTCCTCCGCAGGGTCAGTGCCCACGCCCAAGTGCGATGCTGATGGCACCCGAACATTTGCTGTAGCAGGCAGCAGAGCCAGCAGCTCAGGGGAGCAAGTTTTAAAACCAAGAGGCACTTAAACAACCCTTCATCGACCCTGTGACTGTGGCAGAGTCCCGACTGCTCGCCCCGGAGTCCTCACACAGGCAAAAAGCACCAACCAAAGCCTGGGGGAACTTTGGTATAGCACAAGAGAAGGGAGTGGGGGTAGTGGAGCCGCATGGCAGAGCTGCTGCTTTTCACCATTTGATCCTCCCTGATAATTGAAAGGAAGGCTGGGTGGGCTGACCCCCACCCCCATTCCTGGCAGCAAGTTTGGTCCACAACACACTGGAATAACGATTCTGCTCCCTCCCACCCCTACAGCTTCATCATCTGACACGGGTACAGTCAAAACAATGGCATACACGAGTAAAAGTCAAGAGTTGACATAGTAACTCCAGGATTTGGCTATCAACTGTCCGAGAAATCACAACACCGAAGCTTCACAATGTGCCCAACATCGAGTTGTGCCAAGGGCGGAGGAAGGAAGAAGCTTTACATTTAAGCCTTCAGAGCATCGCTCCATCAGAAGATCGATTTGCAGCCACCATGGCGTGCCAATGGAGATCTTTCTGTGCCAAAAGAAGTGCTTTGTCCTCTCGATATCGAAGGTAACCACCTATAGTTACAGAACGGATGCACAAGACCTTAACTCTGACCAGCAGGGAAATTTAGGACAACTGAGCGCAGATTCTGCCAATTTCTACCACTTCGGACTGTGCTTTAAGTCTCATTGCAAAGCCTCAGTTAGAAAAAGGATCACCTCGGGGTATCCAACAAGAAGAATAGTTTTAATTTTTATTTTTATTTTTAATTATACCCTAGGACTACGCAGTTCAACTGTCAATCATCTCGGAGAGTTCAAGGAGGAGGTCATCCTCGTCCTTCCCTGGGTCTAAGTCGATTTCAGCTTCCAGTCTGCCTCCTGAGATTTCCCAAAGTAGCTTCTCAAAATCTTCATCCGCAGATAAGGGCACGTTCCCTGTGGAACTCAGCCAGCGTGTCCGTGCCTCTTCTGGCTGGGAAGAAGCTGAGGTCGAGGTCTCGAGATCCATCTCCATCTGCTCCTCAAATCTTTCCGGGCTTCCAAGACGCACTTCAGGTCTTGGGAGAGCAAGAAAGAACAATCAGGATATGCCATTTCTTAACGGGAAATCCCTTTCCTGCAAACTGGCTCTTAAAACTGTAGGCAAGCCCTCCTATGCTTCAATCTTACACAGGGATTGTTATCAATCAACCCAGGGCTACATTTAGAGCCCGATGTGTTACCAGGTACATTTTTCAGTCTGGGGGTTTATCTGTGAAGCCAGGGCACCTGGAGTTGAGGTGGCATTCTTGAGGACCAAAAGGCAGAGGACACTACTCATCATCTATCACCTCACGAGGAAGTAGAACTTCACCTCATCCTCGTTCAGGTATTCAGACAACCCAAGAAGTCACCGGAAAGCTGTGCTGACTTGCAGCATTTCAAGAAAGCCTAATTAAGCAATCCTGCTAGCTGCTAGAAAGTGGTTTCAGGTGACTTATTCCTTTGATGGATTTTGGCTTCAATTATCTCAGAACCCTCATTTTTTCCCACATGTGACAGAACTTGTTTCCCTGGGGATATACACTGATTAAGAAAAAGAACAAGTTGGGGTTGTCACCTGTTTTGGGGATTTTCTTCAAGTCTGATGGCTGGGACGTGCTCCGGCACGTCTGAAACACCCTAGAAAGCAGCAAAACAGTATTTATGACACATGGGTAAAAGATTCCTTAATAGCTTTTTCCTCCACACTGCTTCTCCTCTGGCATTGCGGAGCCGTGGCCAAAATACAAAACCAAGGTGCTCCTGAAGAAAGTTCACATTCACCTGGAGGTTACTCACGATCTGGTGTCTTTTAAGAACATGGCATTAATGGACAAAATCCCCCACACCAGAGAAATCACAGCATCAGAGTACCGGTTAAAGAGTGCCATTCATCTCATAAATACAGAAGGGTTCTACAAGCATCCTGGAGACAGCTACTGGATTTCTAAGGAAACAGAAGGCCTGCAGAACGTTTGAGTTTTCCACCTTTTCAAATAGAGGAGGGTAGAAATTTAACAAGGGATCCATCGCTGCATTAGCCCCTGGCCTTACCATGGCTGCTTTTCTGGCTAGAGGTCCCATCATGTCAGCATCAAAGGCAGTCTGTAGTTCCACAGCTGCTATGGCAGACGGGTAACTCCCAGGTGCCTTACGTTTCAGTGCCTTCTTCTTGGGGAAAGTGACTTTCCCATGCGAAGGCTTCGCAGATGTCATAAAGTTGGCTAGAGTAAAAGGAAGAGAGAACTGATACAGTCTTGCTCTGCCTCAGGAAAAATCCAGGTTCTCTTAATCATTTCCACAGTCCTTCTACACACTTAAATGCATTTGGCCAGCACAATTACACCGCCATTGCCTGGATTCTCAGGAATCTTTTCCACATAGTAAACTCTGTCTACCAACAAGCCATACAAAGGAACAAAGAAACCGAAGAGCTACAGTAAATAATAATCCAGGACAAGGGAAACCTCAGACACATAGCAATCCTAAGTGCAAGCTAGGTTCACAAATATAGACAGCTTTTATATTTAAAGTCCTGCTCCCGCTAGGAAAGGAAAAAGCAGCAGTTATAGTAGGACAAGAGTGTATGCAACTCTTGTACCAGCTTCCTCTCCCTTGCAGTGATGTCCCACAGTTAAGTTGTTCTACAAAGTCCACATTTGTAGTGGCATTTTCTAGTCTCCCGTTCCTTACCTAACATCTGGCTGGCAGGAAAAGAAGCAAACTAAGAAAAAGAAAGTACACCCTTCGCTTCGTAGCACTGCGTGGCAAAATGCACCCAGCCAGAGTTACAGCATGAGAATTGTCATCTTCTGTCTGTATTTCAGAAGACAACCTAAGTAACTCTTAACCTTCAACACTTACTTTTAGCTTCCTGGCCCTGAAATTGAGCTGCCACTTTCCCTGCTGGTTCAGTATTAAAGAAGCCAGCAGTAGATTTGACAGCAGCTTCCTCCTGCCAAAGCTTCTCTTGTTGTTCTCTCTGTTGCCACTTCTCCCACCGTCTCTCTTCAAAGCTCTTCTCTGGACATTTACGAGTTCCACTCTGCTGAGTGGGCTAGAAGGAAAGAAAAGTAGTGCATGAATAGGACAAAAAAAATAAATAAAATCCGTGGAGATTTCGTTAAGAAAATCTGATCAGCAATCCCTCCAAAATGGTCTTGATGTGGAACAGCATATTAATCTCGTTCAGGTTACTGTTGTTTTTTTTGTTTGTTTGTTTGTTTGTTTGTTTTCCCATAAAATTCTGCCTGTAACAAGAGCCATGCTTTACTATGGACGCAGTCTCACATATCTGCAATATCCACTATGGCAAGCTTCTTTAAACAGCTAGGGTGTTCTGCTGTACATCTATTTATCACATTCTTTTTAAGCAGCAGACAGTCATACAAGTTCCCCTATACAGTATCCACTGACAGATTGATTTCCTTGAACACAGAACTCTGGCCTTCTGTATTAAATCCTTCATGTCTGACAGATCAAGTCAGTAAGAACAAAAAGAATTCCCTCCACGTTAACTGTGTAGATTTCAGCTGGTGCTAACAGGGTTTCTTTGTTGCTGTGGTATAAACAGACTGATTCCAAGTTTGAGGATTACAGAGTTGTCTGGAAATGCTGCTGGCGATAGGATTTAGACTGCACTGCAGCTCCTACCAGCTGCTGAAGGGTAAGAACACACTCAAGAGGGTGGCACACGGTGAGTAACAAAACTTGTC
This sequence comes from Aythya ferina, assembly GCF_964211825.1. Lineage (NCBI taxonomy): Eukaryota > Metazoa > Chordata > Aves > Anseriformes > Anatidae > Aythya > Aythya ferina. Next base: position 99,711 of record NW_028181414.1, read on the forward strand.
AGAATTATCAGAAATTGTACGAATGTATGTGTGTCTTCACAGAGGACTCACCTGTACATCAGGTCCAGAGGAAAGTTTAGGAAAAGGCCGGTTCAATTCCACTGCCTTCTTTTCTTCTTTTTCAGGTGCTTTAAAAAAAGACAAAAAAAAGTGTTGTCAACGGCAGAAATAAAGAAAGCTGGGTACTTGTTTCCTTTGTGCATTTATTTCCTTGTGTCCCATGAGAGAGAGAGAGAAAGGCTACAATGTGCAAGCCATTCAGCATTTATCCATGAAGCAGATCCTGAGCAAACTGAACTTGCTCAATATGGGAAGCACCTCACTGGGGCAGGCATTAAAGCATCTTATTACCTGTTAGTTTTGTGCTCCATAAAGATTTCTGCTCTGCTGGGGCAGGTCCGGGTTGTGCTGAGGGAGCTGGCACATCTCCTTCACTCTGCTGCATCCGCAGAGCTTTCTCACGCTTTATTTCTTCCAAGGTTTTAACACGCACTTCTCCTTCTGGCTTGACTTTTCCTGCCGGCTCCTTCGCCTGCCCTTTGCTGGGCCCGGACAGAGTGAGCTGCTTCTTGGACTCACCCTGAATTTTGCTCTTGCTATGGCATTCTCCTGCTTTTTTCTTCTCTTCTACCAAGCGATTATTCTTTTTTTCAGACAAGGCTTCAGAGAAAGTTTGCATGCGACCTGCACGAGCAGCTCTTGCCCCTGCGCTGGAATCTTCAGTTTTACCGTGCCCTTCAGCCTTGGCTTTGGCTTGAGGTTCGCGTCTCTGAAGAGCTTTCTCACGACGGATTTCCTCCAGTGTTTTCACATGGATCTCTCCCATCGGCTTAGCAGCCTTCCCTGTCATCATCAAGAAATGAGGAGAAGCACCAACATTTAAAGAGAGTCCAGCAATATTTTAAGTCTCCAAAATTTGTCAGAGCACTAAGGAAAACTCATCTTGAGCGTTCCCAATAATGCATCTTAGAACAATATCCTTAGAACAACATTCTCCTCCTCCTCTGAGCCACTTGTATTTTGAAGACCAGCCCTATCCAGAGAGAACTGCTACACAGAAATGCTGCTTTACTTTATTACTTTTTCAGACTGCATTTCAAATTCCTGCTCCTGGCAGTGGTTCTATTCTAATTGTACGTAACGGTTCACAGAAGCAGCTAAAAACCTCGACAAGGCACAAGTAGAAAATAAACACACACCTAGAGCCAGAGTTCTGATAGTGGCTGTCAGAAGAGCTTCAGCACTCAACCAAGAGGCGTCAGTTCTTTGTTTTCGTTTAAATTAGTTTGTAGGGATGTATGAAAGCAGTCCAAGTTTGTGGAAAGGAAGGAGGAGAAAGCATATTTAAGATCTAGCTGTTACCTCTCTCAGTACTGGTCTGTTTAGGAGGTAATCCCAGCCTGTCCTTCAGAGACTTGGGAACTCGAACTGCAAAACAGAAAAAGAATGAATTAGGGAGGCTGCATAATGTCAACTTCAGGTTCACATTTCAAAACAAGACAGGAAAGGTAACTTTGAATCCCAGTGATTACGACCTCAGCCAACATGCAAAAAGAAACATCACTGGAAAAGGACAAACAGAAAGACTAAAAACGAAACCCAGGAATCCAATCCAGATGCCCGTTTAGTACCTGTCTCTCTCTTGGGTGCTTTGTCAGCATTTCCCGGAGCCTCTACCTTCTTCCCCAGCCTTTCAGCAAGGCTGCGCTTCACTGGAAGGCTGCCTACATCATCTTCAGAGAAAACAAGGAATATTGTAAGAACTTTTCTTTGCAGGAAGGTTTGAGAACAGTCAACAATAAGCTTCTCTTTTTCAAGCATATTTTCATAGAATTGCCTTTCAGCTGCTAAATGATTTATTTTTTTTTTTTTCCATTTCTGCCGTCAACACAGATCTCCACTGCAATGTATTTTCCTTTCATACATCACAAATACTCTTTAATGCAGTCATATATAGAAGGCAGCACCTACGTAACAGCTCGTAAAAAGTTCTCACCTGCGGAGGCTTTCCGTTTTCCTTGTCTATCAGCAAGATCTACTCGAACCACAGGTTCCTCCCCTAAAACAAAAGGGAATTTTTTTTTCTATTTCACAGAAACCAGTAGCCAACAGAAATATTATCCTGTTAGCCCATGTCCAAAAAACCCTAGTCAGACACTGTTTTGACAGCTAAACCACACAAACTCATATTTTAACTATAATTAACATGGAAAAAAAATATTAATAGTCTCAGTGCTTGCTTCAAATTCCAGCTGAGATAGTAGAGAGTGAATCTGAGTCTGCTTGACACCTATACTTTGTGCAGAACAAAGCTGCATAAGCAAGCAGAATATTCTTAGGTGCAAATGCTGAGAAATATTCCTTTCTAAGGTGAATGTCTACGAGTAAAAGTACTTCCACACTTTTTTCCCTTTAAAAGGCATTTGCACAGCTCTAAACAATTTATACACAAACACCTGTCATACTGTGTCCACACCTGCCACTGTACGCCTCTTTAATGCTTCAGAAATTGCTTCTTATATAGCACTGGCTTCTACAGCTCGCTCTTCTCGTTACTCTTCTGTTTTTCAGTTACCCCCCTATTGGCATACTGACACTTTTTTTTTTCTCCTGCCACTGCACTTAACCTGAGCACCAAATCTTTCCAGTACAACCAGGGACTTTAAGCATAAAAGCACGTTTTGAACAGAAGGCAGCACCAGAAGGCTAACATGGGTGAATTGTTTTAAGTATTGCTTAACCCTCCAGTTTAGGAGTAATGAAATCAAAACAAAAGCATTCATTATTACCTTTCTTGGAAGACACTGTCACAGTTCTCACCACTGTCCGGACATTTTCCTCTTCTGGAGCAGGAAAAATCATAGAATCAACGGGACGAAGAGAAGATCTTGAAGAACCTTCTGTTCAGAGCAACCAAAACGTAAGGAAGTTTACCCAACATAAAAAACTATCACAAAGAACAAAAAACTTTAAATGATTTGTTACTGTCAAAAATACAGCAAGCAGAGCATGTAAAGAAGAGAGGTGACTAATTTGCCTCTGGTTGCCCTTTGAACTCCCATTTAGAATACCAGCTGGCTGAGAATCAGGTTGCTTTATGCCCCCAGCTAAAAATGGAAGTCTGTCCCTCAAGCAGCTCCCAGTCACCATCACCTGCCGTGAACAGGATAAGAAAGTAGGCAATATTAACTCACCACCGTGTCTCTTATTTTTTTCCTTCATCTTCTGCCATTTGATTTCCTCAAGTGTTTTTATTCCAAAATTCAGATTGCCCTCTGAAAACAGGAAACAGTTCATGAGACAGGCTTAGAGGCACTCACTGAGGACCACAGATCCTCAGGCTTCTTAGCGCTCAGGAACTTTCTGAAGTATTTCGAATAAAGCCTGTCAACACTCCTCACAAGTGAAAGAGCCATAGAACCAATGGCATTTTGCCCCTCCTTTCATCCTTCAGGGTTCAAAATGTAGTTTTAATTTTAATCCATTTACACGATATTAGATCCCTCTATCGTTAGATATGGCTTATCAACAGTGGTTGCAAGGCTGCACGTGCAGCCATTTAAACTCCATGCTGTGGCCCTGTTTTGTTCTCCAAAAGTAAAGAAAAGGAGTTCACCTTTCTGACCCAATGGGCACATGATGGTATTAATGGCAGAAATGAGATCATGGAAATAACCGACTCCATTCAGCACCCCTACATTTTGTTGTGTTTTTACACCACGCTGCTTTTGACTTAACTGTCAAGTTCTTCTGATTTATCCTACTAAGGTGCTGGCATACCTTGTTTAGTAGTAATAGAACTGCCTTTCCGAGTGGAAATCACCCGTAATCCATTTTTGCCTTCCGCACCTGGATGCTGGACGGGAGTTTTAGTTTCTTCTCCTTCCTCAGAAAGTTGGTCTGAAGGGGAAAAATCGATTCAGTTATGCATAGACCAGGTTGGTCGTGATTACGTAGCTCATGCAGTGACACTTCAGCCCATGGTTCATATAAAAAACTTTGTTGCTGTTTTGTTTTTGTTTGTTTGTTTGTTTGTTTGTTTGTTTGTTTTTAAACAGCTACACTGACCTGATGAACTCCTAAGTAGAATACACTAGGACAAAACATCTAGGACTCTAGATTCTCTCTGCAGCTTTAACTACTACACAACACATTGCTCTTCAGACAGAAAAAAGAAATTTCCTTCCTAGTTTCACGTAGAACTTTACACAAAAGACCAGCTAAAGCCAGGAGTGGTTCTAAGCTTTCCTCCAACGTTTCAGCTTCTGTCCACTGACTGCCAGACAAAGCCACCAGTGACCTGGCCAGACTGCCTGCCCTATCGCTAGTCAGACCTCAGGTCATCTGTGATTTATACACTCATTTACAGCACAGATTCCTTCCAAGAACCAAAGATTTAACACATTCATTTACAGCACAAATTCCTTCAAGAACCAAAGATTTAACACATTCATTTACAGCACAAATTCCTTCAAGAACCAAAGATTTAACACATTCATTTACAGCACAAATTCCTTCAAGAAACAAAGATTTACACAATCATTTACAGCACAAATTCCTTCCAAGAACCAAAACATGCTCACCATCATCATCTTCATCATCATCTGCAGCATTGATTACAACTGGAGGGTGTGTAGGGCTTGGGACATTTTCAGAGTTTTCCACTTTCGTCACCCCCTTAGCTGTGGAGAGGGATTTGACTGGACAGAAAGTTTGTTTTGCTGCAGTGACATCTGAGCCACTTTCAGATCATCGTCCGCGCACTCAGGCGGACTTGGCAGTGTAGCTAGAGGAAGACGAGGATCATCGGTAATATGGCAGTTTAAAACTTTGACCACAATGCAAAGAGACGGTAGCAAAGGCAGATAACCCGCACAGACAACGAATTCAGCATCTCCTTTTGCCCATCCCATCACTGCTTACACCGTGAACAATGATTTCCCTTCCAACAACAACACATCTCCCTACCACCCAGCAAAAGAGGAAACAACAGGAAGCAAACTGCAAGGCAAACATCACACAAAGCAAAGAGAAGCTGAGCACGAAAGCAGAAAACAAACACCAGCAGTACACTCGGTGCAGTACACCTATGACTGCAGACCTTTTCCTGCCCTCACAAATGAACAGTTACCTGACGCCCCCTACAGGATTGGCACCCACTAAGTAATACTCAAAATTAATTCTTCAGCGCTTAAAGAAAAAGGACCTAAACTCACTCTTGCTTGGTGGTAAGAATTGTCCATCGATGTAACGTCCCTTTGCATGATGAAAAGCACAGTTGGCTTTCTGACAGCCTCCCGGCTGCTTCTCCCAGTAGCAAGGAATCTCACTGCGCTTTTTCTGAAGACAGAAAGAAAGAAAAGCTCGTGATAACATGCACCTGAGGCTTGCAAAGAGATGCACAGCTCCAGATCGTGACAGCTGTCACAACACAGTGCTGAAACAGCATTCCAAAGGTCAGTTTCTCAGTTAAGTGTAGTATTTCTGGGCATATTCACAAAGTTTGCATAAGCTGTAACCACTATGCACATTTAGTTTGGTCATCACTCAGTTTGAGAAGACAGGCACTCTCAGACATCAGTTGAGGGTGGCTTAAACTAATACACCTAGGATTATACTAGGATTATTCAGAGGGAAAAAGAACATCTGAAATTGCCTAGGTTAACCCTGTCTAGAACTACTTCTTGGAGACTTAGTTCTGCTGCACCTTTAACTTTCCCCACTTCCTACCCCAGGCAGCTACAACAGCGTTATCTGAAGGACTGTGGGTCAGAAGACACCTGATAGTTCATTATCAAGCCTGCTCCCATGAGGATAGAACAGCCTGTTTATTACCCCCCTGCTCCAGCAGGTTTTAGCAGTCTATTTAACAGCTATTCTGCATCTCTTGAGAAAACTGTCAGCATCTAATAAAAAAAAATAAACAAATATCTTGCTAAGACATACCGAAGGCATTGATTTTATTTCCCTCTGCTTCCTCCCACCCCCTCTCTTGGTAACAGAAACCAGTATGATTTTGAAGCAAACAAATCTATCCTGCAAAAGCGCAATCAGTACACCTACGGCACTGAAAAATGCTTTTGTGGATTTATTTTGAGAACACATTGTTAGGCACTCACGTCAATTTCCATGTGTCTGAATCGGCAGACATTCCTGAAACAACGACCCTCCTGCCACAGCTTGCAGACCGTCTCATTGCCCAGAGCAGCTTCGCAGTGGCGGTAGGCACATTTGTCTCCCTGGAACCAAAAGGAAACCAACAAGGAAAATAGAGTACAGCCTCAAAAATGGCCATGCTGCTGCCTAATGGTGCTACAACTGAATTCACAATCTATCTGGTTCTCAAGTTAACTAAAGACCAGTGTGCTTCCTCCTCCTAATCTACTCCTTCCTGAAAAAAGGGGAAAAAAAAGCAAAGCAAAGGAAAGCCAGCCATACCTTGCTACAGGTAGAATAGAAATAGAAGTAGCAATCGTCTCCTTGTTTAGACATGCCGACGAGTTCTGCTAACAAGCTCGGGTTCTCTCCACAGGGACTTCCTCTGCTCTTGGAGAGAGCTGTCTTCACCCTTGCTTGGGCTGAAAGTCTTCTACTGGCTTGTGATCAGTGAAATCTTCTTTTTAAAAGTAACCCGAAAGAAAGTAACAAGTGAAAAATAATGAGGAACAAACATTTTTCCAGCTTTCTTCAGTTAATCAAATCAAGTTATCAGTCTCTCAAAGAGAGCAAAGCCTTGAAATCAGCTGTTACATGAACTAACTAAATATTAAAGTTCTGTAAAGCTGCCAGGAGCTTTGTCAGCAAGCGTTCTCTTCCACATCCTCAATAATATGACCTGGAGCACATCTGGAAGCCTGAAAACGGAGTCACTCCTTAAAAAACCACCTGATGATACATGCAAGTCAATAATCAACTATGGCTACAAATAACTTCTCTAGAACACAGTTAGGACGCATTAAACAGCACGTTCCAGGCCCTGTGGGTCTTCGATTTCACCTACCTGGACAACCTCAGCAAAGTTATCGATCTTCAAAGGCTTCCAGTTAACTGCTCCTGTAGGCCGAACCAAGACTGAATCCGTGAATTAATAATAAAGGGGTAGGAAGAATTTTCCTCCTCACTTTGCCAAGGGAACCTCTCATCCACAATTCAAACATAGGATGCGCTTTTAAACAGCTTATAACTAAGAGAGGAAGCAAGTCCATTTGAATGCTCTCTCAGACTGGATGCAGCCACGGTTAGTTAGCTCTTCAAAAAAATAAAAACCAAAAACCAAAACAAAACAAAAACAAAAAAAAACAGCGCATTTAGAGATGAACTCGTGATTCAAAGTGGCTGCAAAAATGAGGCTCCATCTTCCACAGCCGGACAATTTAACTTTTTTTTTCTTTTTTTTTTTTTAATTTAAAATTCAGCATGTTCCAATCTCTGGTCTTCAAGATTTCTTCACCTATTAAGAAAACACAAAAACCTTTCCCCGTCTTTATTACCTGTACAGCAAAAAACATACCAGTGCATCTAAATCCACAGATGTGCATACGCATACACACATCTGTGTTTATACACACACGAGGAGGGAGTGAGAGAAAGTTAGCAAGAGCGACAGTGAAAATCAGAATTTTTGCCTTTTCGACACAGAGAACGCGTAAAAATTCTCTCATTTTGAGGGAACTAGAAAAAAATGGAGGCTCTACAAAAGATTTTGATGAGTATGCCTTCGAGGCCGATGCTTTGTAACATGAGGGATCTGGGGGCCAGCACACAAATATGCATACGGATGTACATGCATACAGGATAAACATATCTATACACACAAGCGTGCACAGTATATGTTGTATGATCTCCATATCGAGAACAACTCGTAGCCCTGATCAGACACATAGAGTTGCAATCAATTAACAGCAGCAAGACAGCAGATCAAGGGTACAGCAAGCTTTGAGAGGCAGGGGAATGCTCACTTTGCCAGTGGCACGGCTGCATGATACCAAGGATTTTGAATTACTTTGATTTTTTGGAAGCAATTTGGTTTTTCTTTCTGCGCTGTAGCTGTGGTGGTTTTACCGTGCTGGGCAGCTAAACCCCACAACCGCTCTCTCACTCCCCCTCCTTTAGATGAGGAGGGGGAGAAGTAAAGCAAAGAACAACTCACGGGTTGAGATAAGGATAATTTAATTAAAGGGAAAAAATTATAATAATTAAATAAAGACTACCATGAACTAAACAATTTAACTAAGGGGAAATAAAAGGGAAAGGGGAAAAAGGGAGGAAAACAAACAAACAAAATAAATGAAAGCTATGTGGAAGTGCAGAGGAAAGAAATTACTCTCTACTTCCCACAAATGAGCGATCATTGACCACGTCCTTGAAGCAAGGCCTCAACGCACGCAGCCGGTGTTCGAGAGGAGGACCGACGTTTTCCCAACGAGAGCCCACCCCTCCCCTCTTCTTCCTGTTTCCACCTTTTATTGCTGAGTGGGACATCACATGGTATGGAATATCCCTTTGATTGGTTTAGGTCAGCTGCCCTAGTGATGTTTCTCTCCTCACCTTTTTGCCCACCCCCTAGGAGGGTTAGAGAAAGGCCCAATGCTGTGCCACTGCTGCTCAGCAGTAGACACAACACTGGTGTGATAACACTGCTGTTCCAGCTACAAGGACAGAGTACGGCACTGTATGGGCTGCTGCAGGGAAAGTAAACATTCCAGCCAGACCCAGTACAGTAGCAAATACCACAGGTTTGCCATCACGTGCTGTTCCCTAATCCATATATCCATCATCAGCCATTGCTGCAGGATCATGAAAGGTTAGAGAAGACGACTTAGGTCCAATTTAACAGCCAATGAGTTTTCCATGAGCAGAGCTGCAACAGATTTTATTTCGCCACAAGCATTTTTTTTTCTTTTTTTCTGATATGAAGTCAGAAATTTTGATTTTTTTTTTTTTTAAAGACACTAAATGTCACAAAACCTGCAACCAGACCAGATAAAGTTCAATTCAGAGTGATTCTGAATGCTTTCATTAAAACGCTGCACATTTCTGTGCAAATTATTTCTGACTCTTCTGGACAAAAGTGGATGAAATAGTTCTTACAAATTAATAATAAAAGGTTGGAAGCTTTTACTCACACAAACACTAGTGAATTTTCCAGGAAATATTGTTTTGGCAGGGAATTTTCCCAAATCTAAAATAAAGAGAGGAAAAGTTGGGTTCTCATATTAGTTACTGCTTTTGACTGCTGGACAAAGGGAATAAAAACAGTAGTTAAGTGCAAGGTTTCCTTCTCTTCTTTAGTATGGATAGGAATCGTCACTTCGGACCTTTAGCACCTTCAGAAACACACCCAGTGCCATGCAGGTTCCTCTGCAGCTACTTCTAACAATTACTGGTGCTCCTTAGCATGGAAGTTTGACTCAAAACACTCTCCAGATTTAGCTCTTTTGACTGCCCAAGGAGCTCATCATTTTGCTTGTTGCCTTCCATTTTCCTGAACACACCGGGAACGCTGTTCAGAATCTGAATGGATCTGGTCTAAGGAATGGGAAGAAAGCAAAACCAACGATACCTTGCAGTATTCCAAATTCCAAAAAAGCAGTCTCATTTTAAAAAGGACCTCAAAAGCTTTTTTTTTTTTTAAACTGACATCTGCCAACATAGCAATCCAAGCGCTAAACCAACTGAAGTTGCCCCTGAAAGCCTGAATAAAAATGAGTAACTCTGGTGCACTCAGCAGGTCTGTAATAGAAGTTGGTAAGGGTTTTAGGTTTCTTTTTTTTTGCTCCAGGGTGCTGGTAAAATTTTTGCATTAAGAGATTTTGAACCTTTTGTACCAAAGAATTAGAGATGCGCTACAGTGCCAGTAGCTGGGGGTCTGGAAATACACACCAACAAGTGTCATAAGCTTTGCCTTTGCTGAAGGAAGATGAATAGTACAAAGAAAATCTGTCTAGTTTGTTTTACAGGCTTGTCTTTCTCAGTACGGAACAAACTGACCTCCCTGGTCTAACTTTGCAGTGCCTATTCTGCCTTTGTCCTGCAGAGAAGAGCAAGAAAGGAACAAATCTATTTTTGCACCCCAAAAACGCATTAGAGGAGGATTATCACACCCACCTAAGGGTACTTCCTTGTTTGTTTATAAAGCACAAAGCATTTCTCTTGGACAGTCTCTGTTGCTGGCCTCTTTTGTGCCTTCCATTTATAATAAAGATATTAAGATGCTTACCCCTTGCTTGGTTTTTTTTTTTTTTTTTTGTTTTTGTTTTTTTTAAAGAACAGTGGAAGTGGAGAGTCAGATGACAAGCAAGAACAAACACTAGAAACTCCTTGTTCTGCCCCTGCTTTTTAATCACCCAGCATCACCCCGGCTGCAAAACAGCCTCTGCTGATTTACCTGCTTGTTAAAGCACCCCACAGGCTGCAAGTGCGGTGTGCTAGGTGTCAAGTTATATTTAACGGTGCACACGTAACCATTCATCTTCCCACGGTCGAAGCACAGAACAGCCTCTTGCTAACAGAACTCATCCCTGCTGCTGCAAGAAACCTCATGGCCTGCAGGAAAACCTCAAGCTAAGAGTTCCAAAGCAAAAGCAGAAAACGCATCATTTGTACTCTTTCTATTTGAGGGAATTCTAGCTGCTAAATGCTGCCTACATCTGAGGGCACGTTCTGAGGCTGCCGGGAAGGACACTCAACACCCACTGACAGCAGGAGTGCAAAGATGCCAGCCAAGAAGGCAAAGGTTAGAGCTGAACGCTGCCTCAGCTTCCTCCAGCAGCCAGCTGGGGGTCACCTTTCACCACGCTCTCTGAGACTCGGAGCCCCGAGTTAGCGCAGCCGCCACGTACAGCTGCTCCTTGCTGGCCCAAACTATTTGAAGAGTCTTCAGACTTCAGGGACCTGTTTTACGACAGCCTCAAGATCAAATTCATCTGTTCCTGAAGGCGCTGATCGTCCTGCTGTTTCTGTAGCTGTCAAAGAACAATCCTAAACTGAGGCACTCGTCTGATCAAACAGTGCTTCGGCACAGATTTGTCTTTAGCTTGACACATCAAGGTGAAGAGGAATCGATTCTTGCAAGCAACCTCTCAAGCAGGGATCTAATAAGGTGACCAAAACGACAGATCTGTTGTGCAGATCTGAGCACGTCACTCTGCAGGGAATCACTTTCAAGCCTAAGATGTTTCACCCATCTCCCTGCCCCAGAGCGACACAAGGAAAGCTCTTAAGCAATTGCTAGCCTCTCCTCAGTGCTCACGAGTCCCAAATCACTAATTTTACAATATATAAACCATGGCAGCTGGCACCTAGTTGGCACACGGTGACACTGCACACGTTGGCAGTGCTGTCAGGAGCTGGAAAGTCAGGGGTGAGGGGGTTAAGGGAAAACCACACATCAGTTTAGCAACTTGGCTCCCGTAGGATACTTCCTACGGCAGGAGTTTTAGCAAAGTCCCTCCCTCAGAGGGACCTGCTGGCTAATTAAAACAGGACTTCTGCTGGAGCAGTCAGAAGGCAGCAGGGTATCAGGAGATATCCAGTGGGCATCACCGTCAGCCTGTGGCAGTTTGGGGTCCAGGTATCAGTGGTTATGCGTGGTTTTCTCTGCTTCACTTTCTCCAAAGCTGTGAAAAAATAGTTCTTTTACAGCACTGTACAGTCACACGTTACGGATGGAACCAGCTGCATCAACTTCCAGTACGACGGTGTTGGAAAAAGGTGCCTTTGGTGGTCAGGAGCACAACAGCTCTGGTGAGGTGTTATTTAAGTGTGTTCTTACATCTGAGTTTCCTCATAGCAGTATGTAGCTGAGGGGGTCCAGGTTTCCCAGGTAAGATTGATGTTTTTTCTCCTACCAAGCACCAGCTCAGTATACAAAGCTCTGTTAATAACACCCAAGCGTGTAGATGTTAAACTGAAACTGCTTTTAAACCTATTTGTTGTTACAAAAATAGCTTCATACACCATCTTCACAGGGTAAAAATTCACATGGAAGGACAAAAAAACCCAGAAGCGCTTCCTGAGCTTCAGTTTACCAACAGCACCATCGGATTTAGATCCTGGCCTGGCAGCCAGGATGCAGGGTCTGTAAGCATTGCTGCGATGTGCAAGTGCCAAGGCAGGTTTCTGGCCTGCCCTGAATAAAATACCTTTTTTTTTTTAATACAAACAGCGTGCCAGGTACGCTGTAATGCCAATGTGCCAGCTCAATAGAGGATGTCAAACAACAGAGGCGTTTATCCTAATTTCTGGCATGAAAACACTTTTAACAGCATTCTTTTCATGAAGAAAACCCTCTCTATCTTCTCCAATGCTCCAGGATCTGCTGCAGCTGCAGCAGCCGCGCTGGTACAACCCACATCTTTGCCAAATCTTTTCAATAATTGTGCTTTACCTCGGCAATGTTGAGGTCACTCCTCTTCCTCCTCCAGCTGAGCAAGCAGCTCGCTGGCTCTGCCACACCGCAGGTGCGGAAGCGAAAGCTGGGAACACAGGAGTCAAACTCTCAGTGCTCACGAAGCCACCAGGGCAGAGGGCTGACACAGAGGCACCCCGGATCCGCTCTCCCTCCCCGCTGCGAGGCTCGCAGCAGCCCCAACCCGAAGCACACACAATGCTTCGCATGGTGATGTCACCGCTGATTCTGAGTCCCCACGTGAGGGTCTGCTTCACCACTCTCAACGTTGGTGTTGGTTTTTGATTTTTTTTTTTTTTTCTTTTAAACATTCTCAGCTTATGGGAAACCATCAGGTAAACCACAGATCGCTAGGGAAGAAGGCCCACACGAGGGAAGTCCGTGCTTTTCTTCCAGGCAGTGGCACGTGCTTTAACACGCCGCGTTCGACAAAGCAGCTCTCCCCATTTTGCTCAGTGGCAACAGGCACGACTGCAACGCACACAGGTGTAGGCAGCACCTGCAGGTCCCAAACCCTTAACCCGTTTTTAGAGAGCACCAATTTTTTAAGTAGTGCTTTTCCCTTAATCCATGACCCCTTCTTTCCTTTATTTCTATCGGGTGGCTCTCCTCCATTTTCCTCCTCAGTGTCTGAGCAGACACTGGGAATCGTTTCCGGAGGAAGGGCACGGCTGAAGCTCCTCCATCTACTCTCCGAGAAAAGAGAGTATGTTAAAGAATACATCTTTCCTTTCTTTTCCCTTTTTTAAATACAATTTCTGAAATCAACGCTGCGGCCTGGCAGCAAATACCTACGGGACTAAAGGTGATTCCTCATCCTCACTGTAACGTTGTAGTTAACCTCCCAACGAACCCATCTCCCCAGGAAGCGGCCATTTGAGATGGGAAGGGGCAGAGCAAGAGGAAGCTCTCCTTAGCCTAGCTCTTCCCCCAACACCACCTCGCCACCCAGCACCAAATTCAACTCACCTGCTCCTCCCGATCACTCAAACGGGCGTCCGACGCTGGCACACGCCGCAGCGGTGGTTCTGACGTGCCTTAAATCACCTCTCCGCAGAATATCTCGGGTCTGTACGCTCAAATAACGCAGTATTTGAGAAATAACGCCCAGAGCTCACACTCTGAGTGCAGCCCAACAGCACCGAAGCACCGGTAGGCTAAACATTCCAAACCTGGCAACAAGGCTGACCCAAGCAACAGCACGGAACCCTTCTGCACCTTCAGCGTGGACATCAGCGTAAGGAAACACAGACCTCCTCGATCCAAATTTTAAGCGAGAAACGCAAAAGGTCACCCAACCGGCTTGTTTTCAGCAAGCTAAAGGAGAAATTAAGGCGACAACCGGGTGCATCCAGAGTTAGTCAGATCCTGAAGGCAGTTCCTTGGGGGAACGGAGGAGCAACGCGCCAGATGAGGGCTGCCTTACAGCGCACCCCTTAGAGGCACTGCTACGGAAGGAAGGCAGAAGGTTGGAACTCGAAAGAACTCGCAAGGCGCCCGTTAAGGGGGAAATCTTTCATTTTTTTCTCAGCAGAACCTCCCCTCTCCCCCCTACCCCCCCCATGAAGGCAGCCCGGGGACTCTTTGCTTCCTTAGGGAGAGGGCAGGGACGGGGCAGGGTGGTGGGACAGATGGCCAGAGGGTCAGATGCACGGACAGACATCCGGACAGAGGGCCCAGCAAGGCCTGACGAAGGGCTCAGGAGCGGGAGGGAAGGGCAGGGCGAGGGGAAGGGCGGCCCCGGGCCTGACAGGAGACCTTGGGCCTAACCCCGGGCAGCAGCTCCGCGTCTCACAGGGCCCAGAAGGGGCTGATACAGGGGGAGGGAACACCCCAGCCCCCAGCCCTGCCTCCAGGCCCTGCGGCCTTCACCCCCCCCCCCTCCCCTAAGGGCACCCCGACCCACAGGGCCCGCGACACGGCCTGCTCCCCCTCAGGGCAGCAGAGGGGAGCCCGGCCGGGCAGGAGGCCTTTCCCCTGCCGCCCGCTGGTCTATGAAGGGCTCTAGTTACCGGCGAGCAGGGATTTTTACTGATACTGGCCGGACAACAAAGACTACTTATTAGAGAAGTACAATTCTTTTTTTCCTTGTGATAACTTTTCTTGACCAAAAAACACGATTGTGAATGAGGGAAAATGAAAGATGTAACATGGGAACGTGCGGATACTCACGATGATGCAGCCTTCTATCCGCATGTTCGCTGCGCTGCTGGGATAGCAGCTGCGGGAGCCTGGCAGCAGAGGGCAGTGAAGCCAAGCAGCTGGGATCCTTCTCTGGGGAAGGGGACACTGAGAAAGCGCTTGCAAACGGGGCACAAGCCCTCAGCCTCTGGAGGCGGCGCCTGTCAGGCGTGAAGGAAAGGGATCCCTTCACGGAAGATGCTGTGGGCTTGCTGAGGCTCGAACAACAGACGGTGCTGGCTGCTACCAGCGTGCTGCAGCAGCGGCAAGACAGAGCCGTGGTGGTTTTCCTCAGCTGGGCAGCCGAGCTCCAGCACAAGCGCTCTCTCCCTGCCCCTCCTCCAACGCCAAGGGGAGAAAAGAGGCTGGCAAGGGCTCAAGGGCTGCCAGAAGGACAGGGAGATCACTCCACAAGGAGCGTCACGGGCAAAGCAGGCTCAGCACAGCCTGTTCCAGTCCAGCCCGGGGCCTGCTCCTGCGGGGGCTCTCCACAGGCCGCGGCCTCCTCCAGGCCACAGCCACCTGCTCCACCGGGGGCTCCTCCAGCCACAGGGGGGCTGCAGCGTGGAGATCTGCTCCACGGGGGACCCATGGGCTGCAGGGGGACAGCCTGCTCCACCAGGGGCACAGCCTGCTCCACCAGGGGCCTCTCCCTGCACAGGCCGCAGGGGAACTGCTGCTGTGAGCCTGGAGCACCTCCTGCCTCCTGCTGCACGGACCTTGGGGGCTGCACAGAGCTTTCTCACTCCTCCCTGAGCCAGATGCTGCTGGGCAGCAGCTTTTGTTCCCTTTCTTAGATGCAAGATCTTCTTAAATTCAGTCCAGCCAAGTAGGAAATGTAAATGTGGACAGCTGTATCTTGGCAAAGAAGATAGTAGGGAGCAAGGAGGTTCAGCAGTCAAGGTGGAAGGTGATGCCATGAGGCTTACAGGCTAGTAATGTTCTAGTGAAACCCAGCCTTCCTAAAGAAACCTGCCTGACTACTTGATGTGAATAACAGACTCTGTTCAGCTCTTTCCTAACATAGAAACGGTGCTGACTGCTTCTTCAGAGTAACAGAAGTTCGTGATACTACTGAAGTAGTTGTGGTTCAGATGTAGATCTGATTTCTCCTAAGCACACTGAATTCACAACTGTTGATCCTCCAGAGGAGGCTTTGCAATTGAACACCTGGAGAATAGGTAAATTTCCCGCTGTTGTTCTCCTCTCCTCTTGTTTTGATTTGTTTTGTTTTGTTTTGTTTTGTTTTGTTCCTAGTAGCATAGGCTTAAGACTCTGAAGAAACAGGCTGCTTTTTTTCATTTCCAGCACTGGCTGTTTCTCCTGAGCCCCGCCTTCTATTTTTGCAGTCATAGAATATGTGGATGTAAATTCGTGGAGAGAGGTAGAAAACTCTTTCAACTGGTGTTTTTTCGGCTATGTGGGGAGAACAAATAGAGTGGCTTTGAATATTCTGGCTCTTATTCAGAGCAGCATGTGGAGGGAGACAGATGCGTTTGCTTTTTTAGTGCAATGGCTTCAGAAGCAAGAGGGGAAAAAGCACTTTCTCTGGGAGCTGAAGAAGGTGTCCTAATCACAGGAGAGGTTTCTAAATGGCATATCTTTGCGAGGGTTCCTGTAGTTCGGAGGTTTTTGTTTGTTTGTTCGACGTTGGAAGGTTTTACTCTTAATATTCATGTCCTTCAGCAGAAGTGAGAAATGTGATTTTATTTTGTGCAGTGTCGTGGACCCTCCGAAATCTCCTGGGAATGATGAATACCTCGCCCAGTACCAATGTGATGACGGTGGAGACAAGGAGAAACCAAGAAGATCAAAAGAACGTGACCTCATTTCAAAAGAAACCGTTTTGTACGGCAAAGAGTCTTGTGAGCCTGGTGAGAAATTGCGGCAAACTTCCTCTCTCAAGTGTGACACTGAATGTAGCTCTAAAAACCTTTCCTCCTCAGCTGTTACAGAGAGATGCCAAGATACAAAGGACAAGACTAAAACCACTGAGAAAGAGCATTACGAATGCAAGAGGGAACATGCTCCTAGTGAAGAGAAGGAGACTCAAAAAGCAGGTCCTTCCAGCACGAGAAGGGTAAAGTTGAATACAAAGAATACAAACTTGAGCTCCTGATTGGCTTCATGCTGAACTCTGTGCTGTTCTTGTCCTAATCTTGGTCTCTCCATAGATAATATGGTTTAAATCCAAATAGAATCGTGCGATGAGGAAGATCTCACTGCAACAAATTCAACATCTAAAATCAAAGTTGACATTTTCCGTGATTTTCTTCCTGAGCAGAAGTGTGCGGTACTCCTTTTATATTAACGTAGAGATTATTTCAAACAGTCTTGAAGTGCTTGATGACTTAACAGTCTGCAGATTTATTATCAAATCAAAAAAACCCCGACTTGGTAGACTATTTTTTTCCCAGTTTTGAATGACCACTAGGAAGAAGGTTATTCCGGCATCAAAAAAGTCATGTGGAATGTATCAAAATTTACTGAACCAGTAAGTAAAAATTATATTTTTCTATTAGTTCCATTGTTTCAACTCTTCAGACGCTTATGGATGGCATAGATAACAGAGGGGAGATCGTGGTAATCGGAGCTACCAACAGACTGGATTCTACAGATCCTGCTTTACGAAGACCAGGACGCTTTGGCAGACACTTCCTCTTCAACTTGCCAAATTAAGAGGTGAGAACTTAAATTCAATGTTAGTGCTACCATGGCAAAGTCCAACTTTATAGGAAAAAAAAATAATTGACAACTTGAACAAAAGAGTGACACGTGGAGACACTGCGTTGTTCCATGGAAGGCAAATCTGGTACTGAATATATATGGTCAGGATGATACCACCAAGTAGTTAGTTCTATAATCAAACCTTTCATTCCCAAAGTTGTACCTGTTTGCTTAATTATTTAGTCCACTTGGGCACTTTCATCATGAAGTTGTGTTTTCGGTCTCAATCCTTCACTTATGAGTGAATAGGGGACGTGTTTGCATTTGATTGTGCCCCGGATCAGTGGTAGTAGTTTGAGTCATAATTCTTTTCTTCTTTATAGTAATTGTAGCAATTGGAAGCATTGTGCCAGAAGTGCTTTCTGTGAATTTACTGACTGGAAAGCAAATGTGATGAAGTAATGAGACTGTCCCAATGAAAGCTTGCTAAGTTTTAGAGAAGTTTTTTGGACAGCAAAGAAATGTTTCTGGATAAATTTTTCATTACAGTATTTTCCTCTGGGTCCTTAGGTCTCGTAGTTTGGAAACTTGTTATTGAAGCTATAAATGCCTTTTCTTTCACTGTAGGTTCCTAGAAAAAGTTCAGTATAACAAATAAGAACTATTCAATTTCCTGGTTGACAATGCAGAGTGTATATTAAATAACTGTAAAATACTTGAAAGTTGAGCAAGTAAGAAAAGTGTATTAATAGATGAGGGGTTTTGAGGGAGGACTGTTTTTTTTGTCTGTTTGTTTGCCTTTTGGTTTGTTTGTTTCTTGTTGGTATTTTTAAGGAAAACTTGGGACAAGCTAAAATGCAATGATTTTGCTTCAGGGTTGGAAAAGAAATTTTCAAGATTCATACTTGTGACTGGACCCCTCAGCCACCGGACATGTTGCTTGATGAACTAGCTGAGAAATGCATTGGTAAGACTGAAACAGAAACGGATTCTTGCTTGTGACCAAGTTGTAAAGAACCTTAGCTTGTACCAGGCAGTACCCATGCTCTTGTGCCTTGCTGCACAACTAGTCAACGAGGCAGCTGGCACACCTTCATAGCAATCTGAGTGAGATGCTTTCATCTATTTACTCTTTGTTATCGTTCCTCTTGTTGTCTGAGAACATTAAATGGTTCTGGGGCATCTTCCTCAAGAGTATAGTTTTTGATGAGGAGTCTGCTTCAGCTGCATAAGCGCAGGATATCAGGCAGTGAGCAACATGAAACACCCCTGCAGAGCGGTAGCACTTTGAATTCCCTGTTAAGCTGTTTGGTTTTGGCCTTACAAATTCTTTAAATGTTGCATGTTGTAAACCTGGGCCTTGACCGATGTAACGTTTGATTTTTGTTTGTTAGGATACTGTGGTGCAGATATCAAATCTTTATGTACTGAAGCTGCGCTGTGCTCTCTACGCCGATGCTATCCTCAGATTTATGCAAGTAGGGAGAAGTTGCTACTAGACGTTAATTCTATTAAAATAAAAGCAAAGGACTTTTTCATGGCTATGAAGAAGGTTGTTCCAGCTTCAAACCGGATCAAGGCTTCACCCGTATAAGCACTATCACCCATTTTCAAGCCACTTTTTCAAAGATCAGTAGAGAATATTTTACAAGTTGTGCAGAAGATCTTCCCGCATGCACAGCTTGCGCTAAAGAAGGACCGACAGCAAGGTATAACCACAGCATCCACTTCTTTATAATTCTGCTAAAGCAAAAATTTGCGGTTTGTGCAATCAACTTAAACCTTTCAGACATAATGGTGGTAGAATTTTATTATTTCCATGTGCATGTCTTTTTTTTGGGCAAGTCTGGAATACAACGCATAGGTTTTATTGTGGATTCGAAACTGAAATGCCAAATGGAAGCTCTGAATGACTCAAAACACAGTAAAGGACGATGCGTTCTCTACTGAAGCATCCTGCTTCTGACGGCAGCTAAGATAATTAGCATTTGTAGAGGTTGACTTGAGGTTTGAAGTATAAGGCACCTATTTTTCTTTAAAAAATCAAAACTCAGATCTTTGGAGGGGAAGCATTTCTAGGTCAATGTTTCTAATTCCTTTCTGAAGAATGTCAGGACCAGGATACAAGTATAACTGGTCTAAGCTAAATATTGTTTTAGCTATCATCATTTTTAACCAGTCTCCTAATTTAAATGTTTGTGGATCGTACTATACACGTGAGATCAATTAGCATTGATATTTACTAGATGAATGGAATTCTGTGGCCATCACATCCTTTATCCCCGTGCTTTCATTGTGGGAACCTCCTCCAGAAAGAAATGGTCTTGTTTGTTTTTGTTTTATTTTAGCTATTTAGCAACTGCAGAAATTGTTCGTAATCTCCTTTATTCTAAGGGGGAGAAAAAAATCACCAAGAGTAGCGTACCTTATACGTACACATCAGTGGGACTTAGTACAGCTTTGTAGGGCCTTGTTCCATCTCCTTAGATCTGTGGTGGGATGAACTCTAGGAAATAGCTTTCAGTGTGTGCTCTCAAATGAAGAAAGGGTTTTGGCACTGATTTAGAAGCTGTATTAATGGAAGAGAAAGAGACAAAGGCTATTCAGGAAAGTTAACAAACCTCTTTTGCCTTTCAGACCATTTCAATCCTATTTTACAAGATGATATGTTTGACAGTGATGACGATGCATGCTTGGTTTCTGGAGATGAATTAAAAGATGGAATGCCTGACGGACCAGAGAAAAATTGCCTCTGTTTCAGCAGGTAAAGAAAGATAGATCCCTGTTACGTTTAAATTCTCAGGTCTGCTGAGTCTTTGTAAACAGTTCCAGCTGTTAAAAGTGCGAGGGGTGGTAGACGAAGGGGCAACATCAAGTTTGTGTGTTGAAGGGGTGCTTGGTATTCACAAGAAGAAAGGGTGGAGGGACTAAAGTTGTAATGAAGTTGCTCTGAATGACCAAATTGAAAAGCCCAGGCTTCTCTTCGTAAGCCAAAGTGATCCGTAGACTACCAGAACACGTTGACTTAATCCATGGCATTCTTTGAAAGACTCAAGACCACATAAATGTGCAGTCTGTCCTTTTAGCTAAAAATACCCCAGCTTTATGGGTTTGTGTTGCCACCTTTTGCCCTTCTGTTTTCCAGGATTGTTAAACCAGTAGTGAATTATGTAGCAGAAAGAAAACTGAGAAAGGGCTTGTTAAAACACCTTGAGAGAAAATTGAATGGTGTCTTTATTTGTTAAGCCACCGAGTTGTGTTAATCTTGTGATATTTTAGTATGGAAGTCATGCAAGCCCACAGTTGGAAAGTTAGATCATGTTGTCACAGCTGGATCAGTTATTTTTCTCAGTTTCTATTGCTGTGCTGTCCAGAAGATTTTCTGTGCTTTAGAGCAAGGCTAAGTCTCTAGCATCTTTGATTTAAGCCAGCAAAGGTACAGCCTGATTGTAGTGGGGAAACAAATGCTCCTCACCAATTTATTTTTAAATAAAAATAAATTTATAATAAAGTAAATAATAAATATATAATAAATAATAAATTTATAATAAAGTAAAGCAAGATTGCAGGGATATTAATTTGCAGTCTTGGTTTAGTAAAGAATAGGAAACACAAGGGAAGAAGGTGAAACAATTGGAATGACTGAATAACTTAACTGGAAATCTTACATGTATTTAATGTACCGCTGCCATTTGGATTATTTGGGGAGGGAAAAGAAAGTCTATAGGAAAATTACTTGGAACATCTGTGTGTCTATTCAGCACCTCATTTATAAACTTGTTTTCTTAACTCCTGTTCTAGGAGTGCTTTCTGTGAACCAACATCATGCCAGCCCCGTCTGCTAATAGTAAAAAAGAAGGGTACGGCCAGGTTTCTTACGTGGCACCCGCGGTGTTGCACGCTTTGGAGAAATTTCCCGTTCACACCCTGGACCTTTCTGTTCTGCTTACAAACGTTGCATCGCCAGAAGAAATCTGTGGACAGGTACCTTTTTTCTTTTTCTTCTCATCGGATTCACTGACTGTATGTAAAGGATCAATGGAGTTGCAAGTAAGGTGAGCAAAATTAATTGGTAATGGAGGTGGCCTTGTTTTAATGTGCTGGGATGTTTGCTTCTGTCTGAAAATCCCCTTTTCTTT
Organism: Aythya ferina; assembly: GCF_964211825.1. Lineage (NCBI taxonomy): Eukaryota > Metazoa > Chordata > Aves > Anseriformes > Anatidae > Aythya > Aythya ferina. The sequence goes on from NW_028181414.1 coordinate 121,107, forward strand.
TAGACAGCACCACAAACAATCTGGATGTTGTACATGTCGACATTTTCCATACCCAGTTTTACAGTGAGGCTGTTGCTAGCAGCTCAGGAAGCTGGGCGGTGTTGCTAATAAACATCTCTTTGTGGAAAGAAATGCTGCTCATGTCACTGGGATCCAGAAAGTAGTTCTCATTGCCTCCTAAGACTGTGTGCTCCCAGTAGATGGCTCTGTATCAGACTGCATGTCGGCTACTTTTTGTAGCCTTCTTCTAAATTATATTAGTAAGGCAACCAAGGTTTGGGGCTTCTGTTTATTTTGTTTTCGCACGGACATACACAACTTGTGCTGTTGCAGTATGTGCAATAAAAGCATTAACATTCAGAAAACACTTCATTTGCACGGTGATGTGGTTTTAACTAGAAAAAATGACCAGATTTGGTGTTTTTACTTTTAGGCAGGAAATCCATTTTCTTGTTTGGCATCACTACCTTAAAATATTTTTACCTTTAGTGGAAACATTTGAGAGCCATACAAGTAAGGACAGACATGTTACATGACTGAATACTGATGTGTCCCTTAAGAGGGACATTTCCTTTCTTTGTTATGCGATGATTGTGGCTGTGGCCATATAGTTATGGTGTCTAGCCACTGCCTGAATATATCCTTCCCATCTTCTGACTAGAGTTCTCCGAATACTGATAATCTGAAAGGGTGCACAGAGAAATTCCTTATGTGAAAGGATGCTTGCCACTCTGTTCACGCAGTTTCATTTCATGGGGCAGTCAGATGGCTATGTAGCTATGTATTAAGAGGTTCTTGTACGTGTTTTAGTTTTCTTACGCAAGCTTTCCTTTTCACTAGCTGATCCGAAATGCTCAGAAGACAGCACCAAGCACAATTTATGTCCCAGATATCCATTTATGGTGGGACAACGCTGGACCTGCCTTGAAACTTACTTTTCTAACTCTACTACGTAACATTCCAGCATTTTCGCCAGTTTTGCTGCTTGCTACGTCTGATGTACGTCACTCAGATCTCCCAGAAGAGGTATTTGTCAATACTTTTCTTACTATTTCTTCAGTGTCTTGTAATTTATATATGCTTTCAGCATCAAAATGCTGTGCTTTCTTAAATGCATGCTGTTATTACTCAGGCACCCTAACAAATCACTTAAAATTTGCTTAGAGAAAAAGAATACTGTGAAAGCATCTGCTTCAGGTTTTTTCTGAATCAAGCAAGTGACTTTCACCCCCTTCTCACACATGCAAATAATAAATTAATACAATAATTCTGGTGGCTACAAAGTGGTTCAGTCAAGAATATGAAGTGCTTGAAATGACAAGAGGATGTTCTTACTGAAGAGATTTCTTCTGACAGTCTGCCATTCCATGCTATGTTGGGTAAACTGCTAATAATGCAATTTAGTAGAGAATTGAAACACTTTGATTAAAAAAAAAAAAAATAAATCAGTTTCTTTCTTCATATAGGCCAAAGCTTTCCAAGCTGGAAAGCTGAGTTCCAATTTCTGCTAAAGTAACTTTGGAATCGAATTCTAGTTGTAGTCCTAAATAAACTATAGTAAAAGTACGTGCAGAACTTCATTGACTTCTGAGAGTTTACATTAAGGGAAGGTGCCCAAAACAGGACCACGCTGTTGTCATTCTGATGATTTGGTCTCAGTCATTGGGGGAAGAGAACGGGTCTTACCTAGACGTGTTTATTATCAACTGCTTTGAAAGTGCTTGAGTTCCCACAGAAGTTTTTGTACAGGCTGTAAATTCCTTCTAAAATAAGTAGTGAAATTCCTTACCTACCTTTTAATACTAGAACTTGAAAATGGAGGAAGACGTAGAGGTACTAGCTACTTCAGACACCTTTTGGGAGAGAAATAAAAACTCAGCAAAAAGCCCTCACTTGTCTGCTGAAGCCTTTCTCTTCCCTCTATAGCCATAAAGGTTCTAAGTAAAGGCTGCAGCAAGGCAAGTAAATACAAAGGAGGCGCTGTTGGATGTGGTGAAAGCCATTACTTTATCAGTGTAGCGTACAATCCCTTCACCGAGCATTAATTCTACAGGTGATTCTTAAAGGTGATATTTGAATTTGCCGTGCCAGCCTGTGAAAATGTAGCGTTTTAAGGCCAGGATGATAACTTTTTTCAGTTTGTGTTCTTCAGGTTATTATTAATTTGAAAAGGTACTCGTCTTTTTGGAATAGAAGATGAGTTTTTTGTGGCCTTAAATCTGAAATGTCTCTCGTCCTTCTGCTTTAGATCCAAAAACTATTTAATAAGGAATTTGGAGAAGTGTGCAATATTGAGTTGCCTGGTAGGGCAGAGAGAGCATCTTTTTTTGAGGACCTAATTCTAAATGAAGTGGCTAAGCCTCCTGTAAAGAAAAGAGGTGAGGAGGATATGAGAAGTACATCTAAAACTTTCCTATCGAAGTTACTAGCTCTTTGGGCTTTGCTTTGGTGGTCATTTTCTGTCAGTAATTTGTCATATGCTTGTATTTGAGTACTGTAAATTGGCTAATTTTTCCTGATGAATTGAAGTTGATTGGACATTGGAAGTCGTGCCTGTAGCACCACCAGCTGAGCCTCAGAAGCCACAAGAGTGATCCCCACAAAAGTAGGGATGTTGGAGGAGGAAGAGGAGGATACCTTGCGTGACCTTAGAATTTTCTTGAGGGACGTTACTCACAGACTTGCCACTGACAGACATTTCAGGGAATTTGCAAAGCCCGTTGACCCACAGAAGGTAAAGTAGTGCTGATCTGTGTGTGTCTGTAACTTCTCAGTGTTCGTATTTCTCAGCGTTTTGGGTGAGGTTCAACTTTGTTTTTAGGGCTGCACTGTAAGGATTTTGCAAGAAGCAGAGGCAGTGCTTTTACTTCTGCTGACTCTCAAATGTCTCTTATGGGATTATTCGCTGAAAGCCCTGGTTTCATTCTAAAAAGCCAGTCCAAATGCCAACACAGTTTGCTCGTGAAAAGGCTTTGATATGTAGGCGTGTCACAGCACTGAAAAGCACAGAGATCTTTCCTTATAATTACAAACAGTATTTACAGGACTACTTTAATGAAGTCTGAAGCCCTTTATTGGACTGTCAGTTCCTGTGGGAACAGGAATAAGAGCAGCAGTTTGTAAAAATAAGTTTTGAGATCCTGTTCTCTGTTTCATCTGGAACTCCTCAATAGGAATCAACCATAAGTGCAGTGTGTTTTCTTTTTCCTCCAATTGGCTGCTTAGATGCCTTTTTCTCCTTAATTTATGAGATAAGCCTAAACTAGGGGCATATATTTCAAAGACAGATGTAACTTGAATATACCTGCGGATCAGCAAAGTCCTCTTCTTGTGGGCATCCACTGGCTTTTCTTCCCCTTTTCTCCTAGGTTCATGAGCTGTGAAAAATCTAGACAGATACATATGTCCTCATCTGAACTGGTCATTAGTCTCCTCTTCTGGTCTGAGGGAAGAAATGAGCACCTCAGGGCCCAGTTATCTCATTCTAAAGTAGATGCCTGCAATAGGTACTTCACAGGTGCAATTCATGCACCTTTTCCTCAATGTCGACAACGAAGAGAATGCCGGATGGCTTGCTCAGCTTTCACTGTTGTGATTTTCTGAAGCAAAGTGAAATGAATCTCCCACCCTCAGTGTTTCTTCTCTACCATGCACATGCTTCTGACCTCCCTACTTCTTGTTGTCCTCTCCTAGCCGCTCTAATGAAAAATGAAAGAGCCCTTCCATTTTTGAGAAGCAAACTGGTTAATTTCAGCGTCTTCTGATGCATCGCAAATGTTCAGGGTTTTTAGGAAGTCGTTTATTTAAAGTTTTCAGAATAATTTTAGTAGACAGTGTGCAAGGTTATGAAAACCTCTGAATGCTTGTACTTGATCTGCAGGTACCTGACTATGCCACAAGGATTAAAGAGCCGATGGATCTTTCAACAGTTCTGACTCAAATTGACTCGCGCCAGTACCTCGCTGCAGGAGACTAGCTGAAGGACATCGATCTAATCTGTAACAATGCCTTAGAGTACTACCCGGATCAAAGATCTACAGGTGAGGATGTGCTTTTTAGCCCTAGTTTAAAAAATCTGACAAACGTAAAGATGGAGAAATGCTGTGTGCGGACAATAGACTTCGGATGGATTAGATGATTTTGGACGTCCAGACTGTAAATATTTTATCATTTTGCTACTTGGGCATGGAATTGTGATATAAGTGTTCCCAAGGAACTAGTGCTTTTGTTTTAATTAACTTCGATGTTATGCTGAAAATATTCACTGAGAGAACCTTTCGGAACCAAGCTATGAAGAAAGCAATTTTTTTCTGTGATCAAAACAGTTTCATTGGTTGGTAGACAACATTCAGTTAAAGTCTGTAAAATTTCAGATCGTCACAGCGCCTATGTTTTGCAAGACACTGCATATTCAATGGTGAGGAACGAAACGGATACAGAGTTTGGATGACTTTGTGAACAAATTAAAGAATCTTGTGAGAAAAGAGGTACGTGCTTTAACGCTAAGGATTTGAAGACTTGTCTCTGCATTTGTAACTAAAAATGCACGACGAAGATCTTTGGTATCTATTCTTTCTTGCAAGGTCGCACCTCTGCAGCGTGTGCTCCATGCGACAGCTCCAAGTCACCACAGCAGAACCCTGCTACTGAAGATGAGAAACCAGATGAAGAGAGTAATGAAAATGAGGAGGTGCCAGCGGCACCTGTAGATGCCAGTACACCCATTTCTAATGGCAAGTTGCATTTTATTCAGCTGCTCTTGTCGTTCATACCTTCTCTGTTCTTGAGGCGCAACAGGTGTCTCTGATGCCTGGCTCTTTATGGCAGAGGTATTTTGTTTTCAAATTGACTTCCAAATGGGAGAGAGAAATCCAGAGGTCATTCATTCAATATAGTGATGAATTAAAGTTCAAAGAAAGTTGGTTCATTTGATGTACTCTTACTGGAACTTCATTTTGTAAACAGAACGACCCCCCACTCAAGGATATCACAGCTTCCCTCCCGTACTAAAAATGATAGTACTCACCCTTGTAGGAGCAGCAATGTGAAGAAGGTCAAGGGCAGTAAGAAGGGTTCAAAGCTTTGATATAACAAGCCTTACACTTTTTTTGACAGAGCTCCTAATAAGCATCTTTAGCAAGGTCTGGAGATGGGAGAAAAACTCAAACTAGATTTTAATTCTAGGATGTATAATGTCAAGCTTGACTGTTCCTCTGAACAGTCAATTGAATTTAATTTTTTTTAATTTAAATTAATTAGTTTAGTTTTTTTAAATTAAATTCAATTGAATTTAAAGTTTTGAATTTAAATTCCAATTGAATTTATTGAAAAAAAATCCAATTGAATTTAAAGTTTTTGTTGTTGTTTTTCACGAAACACTAAGTTTATGTGAAAGGTTTTGCTGCAATATCTTTTTGCCAAGGATATTAAGCTTAAGTTATCCACAAGAAAAAGGTGGGGAGAGGGAAGCTTTAGTTTTGAAAGCTTTTTTTTTTTTTTTTTTTTTTTTTTTCTCTCCAGGTTTTTCTTGAGCACAGCAGCGTTTCAGTGTCTGCCTGCCATTAGTTGCCCCACTACCAAGTCAGGAGGGTCAATTAAACTTGCGTGAGGCAGAATTTCTTTATCTGAATCTACGTGGTTCACATAAATATATTCTTGTTTCCTTCTTTCCCTAGGATTATTCTTCTCCCAGTATTGAATGTTTCAACGGACACCGTTTAAGATCAATGAGCAAAAGCATCCTGCGGTGTTCAGTCTCCAGCTTTGAAGAAAGTATGGCGATACTGAGGGGAAATGTCAAGAGAAGATGCTTTTCAAGGTACTGTATTTCTATATGTTCAATCTCTGTTCGATTTGTAGATTGAAAAGCAAGAGAGAAAGCATGTGCAGTGAGTTGTGGCCTGATAAACCTCCGGCTAAAATCAGCAGAGGCCTATGAGCATGCTGATGGCGTACCAGTACCTTAAAACTAGAGTCCCTCTTCTCAGTGAAAGTCTCCCGCTTTTCTAAAAAAACCTGTTTTTTTTTTTTTCCCAACCCCTTTGAGGTGTTCTTGTGGTTTAGCCCGGCCGGCAGCTAAACACCACACAGCCCTTCTGCAACCCTCCCACCTCCCTCTCTGGAACGGGGGAGAGAAATGGGAAAGTGAAGCCCACGAGTTGAGATAAAGACAGTTTATTAAGACAGGAAAATAATAATGATGATGATGATGATGATGATAGTACTGCTACTAGTAATGTGTACAAAACAAGTGATGTACAATGCAGTTGCTCACTACCCGCTGACCAGTGCCCAGCGTAACCCCTAGCAGCCCGGCTGCCCCGCCCTATCCATGGTGCAGCGTGTTGCCATAAGGCATAGAATTCTTTGGCCAGTTGGGGTCGGCCATCCTGAGTCTGTCCCCTCGCAGCTGTTGCTGTGCGCCGATTCTGATCGCCAGTAGGACAGTGAGACACCGAAAGGTCCTTGGCTTGTTGTAAGTACTGCTCTGCAGCAATTGAAACATCGGGGTGGTATCAGCACTCTTCTAAACATCCTTTCACACATTCTAAGCCAAAACATAGCAACCTACCCGCTACTAGGAGGAGAACTAACTCTGTCCTAATTGAAACCAGGACATGTATCTTTTCCACTTGGGTGCTATTGCTCATAATTTTGAGAATTCAACACGAGCAAGCTAGGAAATGTGGGTACATACAGAACCGCGTGTATATGGCACGCAACAGACTTGGGATGTGGATCCTGCGTGAGGCCTACAGGCTTCTCTTTGTATACCATGGAGCACTGGCTTGTAAACATGGTGAAATTTCCCATCCTTGATGGGTCTAATACAACAAGTCTTTTCTCCCTTCTCTGCCCTGTCCTCTTTCTTAATGTAGGCAGTTGAGAAAGCCAAAATTGGAACAAAAAAAAGAATATAACACAGGTAAGTGGCTGTAAGTCCTCGGGATACCTATTTACGCTGGTTACTGAAGAGGATGGCACTTGGTCACTCCATCGCTTTCATTTGGCCCCAAAGCCTTCTGTAGTCATCTGAATTCACTCCTCAGTGACTTTTCTGTGAAGAGAGGTAGGTGCAAATAGGAGATTTTATGAATTCCTTGGGGAGGGAGCAGTGTGAATTGCAGCTTGGTAGGCACAAAGCAAACTGTTCTAATTGTGCAAAGTAAATCGATACTTGATAAGTTCAAACTTAGTTTTATAGCTGGCAAGCACAAAAGTAAACCTTAGCTGTGATCCTAGCAGCACAGTGGTGTAGCTCTTCCCTTCCCCTTGTCCTCTTAGCTCTTTTAATGACAGTGCAAGCAACAAACCTGTGCCAAAGGGTGCTGTATGGTAAACAATGGGCAGGCTTTTTTCTAAAAAGCACGAGTTTGAGTTATCTGGTGTTTGGGTGTTTCTCTTGAAACGATTCTTCCCTCCTTGAGCTGTTAGATCCTAATGCAGGAAATGGAAGTGCTGCATGCATAAACAGAGTAATCAAACATACACCTCTTAGGAAGAGGCTTGCAATGTCCTAGTGTTTGTTTTGAGCACTGTTAGATACAGTTTGACATGAATGGAGTGAAAACACCTTAGAGAAAGGTGTTGATTGTTCTCACTTTTCCAAGACAGAAATAACTGGAGTAGATTTCCCTCCTGCATGGAACAAAAGTTGCACGTTTGTTTTTGTCTGGCTAGCTTTCAGTCTCTTTAAAAATTTCCCCACAGGTCCCAGTTTTAAGTAGACAGTTTAAACGTGCAGAGCGATAAAGAAGTGGAATGCAGTGGTTGTGACACCAACTTCTGATCTGAAATGTAAAGAAAAATCAATCCACTTCAGGGTGCCTTTTTTGTTTGTCTGTTTCCATTTTACAAGAGCAACGGTGAAATAAGGAGAATCCCATCTTCACTGTTTCAAAATACTTTGTTTCTGCGTTTCAGTCACCAGAACATTGAGGAGCAGAGCTGGTGCAAAAACTGTGAGACGAGTCCACGGAGAAAACAGGGACTTGGAGCTGCGCCGCAGCTGTAGAGTCGGACACAGTCGGTACTCGACTACTAACTCATCCATTCTATTTGACAAACTTATGACAAAGTAAGTCATCTTTTCTTGCAGACCTCTTAGAATGATCTTTCTTAGCAAGCCTTTGCACTATGGCATGATGTTGGCCTCGACTTGCTCTTTATTTTGACAGCAAAGAGTTATGGCTGCTCCTGGCATTTCCTTCATGTTTACAGGGAGACACCGTTACCTGGCTAGATAAACAGATTTTCTTGAAGGTGCTATTTCAGCATATAAGAATTGATTTAAAAATCAACAACAACAACAAAAGTGCTTCATGGCTTACTAGTTTTGTAATCTCACATTTCTGCAGGAATACTTGATTTGCTGCATTTCACCATTACACTCGTCAGCGCCGCTGATTCTGGTTTATCACTATTTGCATTGCAAATCTCCTTGTCCAAAGCTTAAACTGATGTATGCACTGCTTGAAAACAAAACCTGAAGTTGCAGAGCAGAAGACTCAAGTCATTATGTTAGCAGCTGTGTAACCATACTGCTTTCCAAGCATAAGATGTCCAGCTTATTTTGTTTCTATGAAGAGTTTAAATGGCTCCCGTTAAGCAAAGATGTCCCCACACTGATACTTACTATTAAGCAAGGATTCCACCTCCTTTGGCTGAGGTCTGCTCCCTTACTCATATTCGAACATTCATCCAAGTAGCCTGCAATTCCACACTGTCGGTGGAAAGTCCATAGAATAGAAAAGGTTCCTCCAGTCTCTTCCTCAGCCTTTTTTTTTTGAAGCATGCAATAAAGCAAAACATTCACAGGCTGCCCTTCCATGCAAAACAAGGCAAATTAGTAAGACAGGAGCCACAAAACTGATTGTCCTTTAAAGTTAAAATGAGATTTGAAATAGATCGAGTTAGCAAGTGTTGTAAGTCTGTAGCTAAGTCTGGTTTTGCCAATGCAGCACAATTCCCTATCACGTAGCCAGAGCTGCTTCTGTAGCTCCAAGAAGCAAAACTGCTTTGAACAAATACTGTGTCATCAAAGCATTCGTTGGCTCAGTAGGCACGGCTCAGGTTCAACAAGTTTGTGAAAAAATGAGTACTAACAGAAGCAGCAGGGTCCAAAGAAACACTTTATGTCCCCACTGCGAAATGAGGGGCTTTACCTTGAGTGTTATGCACACTGTCAATAGAAAAGCACTGTAACAGAATCTGCCACGGCAGTCTGCATGTTACTGAAAGACCATCGGAGTAGGACTACAGCAAGATCGTTCCGAAGTTACAAAAAAACCATGGGGGTGGGAGTTTAGTTGCGTTAGATAACACAATCTTAGATAAAGATTTTGGTCTTAACGTAAAAGTAAGGATGTCTACTGATCTCTTCAACTCCAACAACTGAAGCCCAAGTCTGAAAAATCGCCTTTAAGAATGCAAAGAAAATATTTAACTCTTCTGTATGTTCATACTTTGCTATCAAGCAAAGGAATGAATGCTGATGCCTTAACTATGTAGGGCTGTAGCTTACAGAGAGACTACACCTTCCTGTTTTTTTCCCTTTAAAAACGTTAAGTGCACGTGAAATTATTTGGGGGTGTTTTCACATGCAAAGCCTAATGCAGTGCATGCAAGCCCTGTCATCTTCTTCCTCTAGTAGTGTCGCGTTAAGGGGTGTAGCCAATTGACCGTCATGGGTCCCGTCGGATTCAGGGTGCTGAACTATCACGGTCATGGATTCACCAACAACGCAGTACGGCCTCGCTCTAGTCGCGTTCAAGGAGAACTCTCACAGCTAGGAAGAATGCAATTAAGTGCAATTTCTTACGGCGTCAGGTACACAGGTTCTTTGGATTGTCAGTGATAAATTCACTGTCTGCAAAAGCAAGCTAGCATGCATGAGATGCACAGGCACACAGCCTAGGTGTTAAGACATTAAAAAGCATCAAAACTCTAGAGATTTCTAAGATTCCACAGAGACGCCTGGTATAAGCAAGCGTTCAGATCTTACCCCACGGCGTCCCAATGGAGTGGGGGTGGGGGAGTGAGAGGCTCAGCCTGTCGAGTGATGTCAGAAGGAATCCTTCCTGATAGTATCTTCCCTAACATCCCCTTTCTCTTAAAGCAATTGGTATTATTTTCTATCTTTAAGGTGGAGCTTGAGTGACTCTAGTCGTGCATATCTTGGTTGTGCTTGGTAGAAATGATCTCACTTGCGTTTAAAGGTACAGACTGTGAGAAATTCCGAGGGCGTGCTCAGTGAGGGGTGGTTGCACCTTGGAGGCGGGGTGCTTTTGGAATGGAGGTGTGCTTATGATGCCTAGTCGCTTAAGGCAATTACTCCACAAGTAGTAACTTAGTGTTGATTTAACTACAGCATATCTAAAACATAAGAAGGATGTTAGTAAGGAAGAAGCTGATGAAACCAGTCCTTAAATCTTACTACTTATTGTGCGTGAGCAGACTGGCGTGAGTTTTAGCTATACTGGCAAATATCAAACCACACCTGTGTCGTCCCAGAGCTGGGAAAAAAAAAAAAAAAAAACAAAAACAAGGAAATGTTGAAGCAAATAGGGAGGCCTGTAGCTTGTGCAGTCTTCTAGCTGAGAAAATAAAGAAGGAGAGAGACAGGTAGCCTTGAGCTAGCAGAAGCAAGGAAGAGAAGGGCTAAAAGGGAAAAAACAGGAAGGAGAACACGAGCTCCAGACTGACCTATAGTAACCTTTTTCTCATTAAGGGTCATTAGCACATTAAAAATCACACCTGTCAAAATGCTAATCTATGCTAATGTGGGATTCGGTGTGTGTCCCCCCTCTCCTGTTCCCCCTCCCCCCCGGTATTCCTCTGTAATGCACAAGCTCAGTGGAGATAAGTTAGGTGAGCTGTAATAACCAATCCAAAGGAGCCAAAGAGAGAGTTTTCACAAGTTTCCTGTGTATAAATGATGACGATTCCAGTCAGAGGTGTGCTTGCTTTGCGAAAGATGGCCAAGTACCTGACTCTGCAGAGTTCTATAAGTAATTATATAATTAAAAGACCTTCGTGTGCATTCCGACTCTGGGTGCTTATTGGCGTGGTGCACTCTGCACGAACCTGCGGACAACATCTGTACTCAATGTCATGCCTACAGACAACCCTTTACTGTTGGGACCTGCATATTTTTCTGTGCATTCAACACAACCCCTTTGGCACAACTAGTTAACCACATAGCTGCCAGTCCACCACTCAGTTGCACTTGTGAAGAGGAAAAGCTATTTCCATCTACTGTAGGAGCACATCCTCTAAATGCAAGCTTCACTCAGCTGGTCATTTACTGCAGGACAAGATTTGAAAAGTGTTGTTGAGTTCTGGGTTTCCTGCTTACAGGAAAAATTAAGTGCTAGATCACCCTCTACTCCGCTTTGTCTGCTGCATTTAATGGAGATTAAACTGATTTCGTTTGCTCCTCCGTTTATGGACAATGAGCTGAAGGAACAGGTACAGCACATTAGCCTGGAATGCCTTCCCTCCCAACCAAAGTAAACTGGATCTGTAACTAACACAAGCAGAAGCAAGGCTTCCGTGTTTTCAGCTGAATAAAGTTCCAACAAAATCATCCTCTGGGATTTGAAGCTTACTTCACATGACACGCCAATGACTCTTTTCCCTCTATTGTAAAGCGGATCCCTGCTGTTAGTTGCTCTAGAAGCAAAAGAATCATCGTTTTGGTTAACAAATAGCCGCTTCTGCAAATGAGAAGTGTTGTGTTCTCTCTTCCCTTTGAATGACTCCACACTTCTCATCAGCTACTGGATTGCTGACCTAGAATCAGAGAACATCCCAAGGTGGAAAGGACTCCCAATAATCACCAAGTCCAACTGGTGGCTCCACACAGGACCACCCCAAAGTGAGACCCGATGTCTGAGAGCATTGTTCAACACTTGTTGACCTCCGTCAGGCTCGGTGCCATGAGCAGTGCCCTGGGCAGCTGTCTCAGTAGCCAGCCACCCCCTCAGCGCAGCACGTGAGGCGCACGGGGCTCGGCGGGGCGGCCCGGGAGGGGAGGACGGCGGGGCGAAGTGGCAGCTCCCTCAGAGCCGTCTCCCTGCCGCCTTGGCCGCATGTCGTGGCTTTTTTGTGTCGGGGCTTTTTCGTGTCGCGCCCTCAGGCTCTTGCCGTGGGTGAGATGCTGCTCCCCAGCGCGGACCCCTTGCACGCGGGGCTTGCCCGCGGCGGCGGTGGGAGGGAAACCCCAACCCCAAAGCCCTCCCGGCAGGGAGAGCTCGGGGTGAGGGCCGATCTGGCACCGACAGTAAACACACGCCGGAGGAAACGCTCTGGTTTTAGCCGTGAGCAGCGCGGCCAGGTTCAAAAGGCATCACGCTGGAGCTCGGAGTTTGGCGGCGTTCCGAGGCCGTTGTGGCGGTTGTGGAGACGGCCCTGGCTGAGGTGGCTGCTGCTGACGCTGCTGTCCCCTCTGTCCCTGCTGTTGCCGCTGTTGCCTCTGTTCCCGGACCTTGGAGACCCCCGGCGGCTCCCTGTGCCAGGCCCTGTGGCCCCGGGGAGCTGCCCGCCGCCTCGTCGGCCAGCCCGGCAGCAATCCTGCCAGCACAGAATAGCCCACTGCGTTTCAGGGTAAAGTGACGATTAATTTCTATTTCCTGGCCTGGGTGCTGCTTTCTTCTTTAAGGAAGCTTCAAAGTTAAAGGTTCAACTCAGTTATGTCAGGGTTCAACTCCGTTTCGTGAAGGGGCTCTTGTACGAAAGCTTAAGCTGGGATTGACTCTCTGCTAAGCGGAGGCCAAACATGGACCTACTGAGAAGCAGGTCCTAAGTGATAACATTTTCTAAAGAGACTGCTAAACACATCTGAAGAGTGCTGCTGCAGAACTCTGAATGGGGGGATAGCAACTGTCTTAACTGATCTGGAATCTTGAATTTACTTTTCAATGGACAAGAGGTGTGTCTCTCAAGGCAAACAAAGAGAGGAGTAACACCCGATACTCATGTCAACATAAATTTATGCTCAGAGCGTAGGTGTAGGAACAGCATCGGTATGTATATGGAACATCGGGAGAGGAAGCTCTATCGGTATTTACAGTTTTTCTACTACCTTGTCAGAGAGACGTCATCTCCAAATGAGAAATGGATGTATTTTGAAAAAGTGGTGGTGGATCGGATTTCTTCTTTCTAGTGTTAATATTTGCTCTTGAATCGTACTTAATACCTGGTAACACCTCAATCAGTTGTCAAAAATAAACTTAAAAATGTGTAAGGCTTATCTCATTGGTCAGTATAAAGATCAAGGTCTTCCCTTCCCTTCCCTTCCCTTCCCTTCCCTTCCCTTCCCTTCCCTTCCCTTCCCTTCCCTTCCCTTCCCTTCCCTTCCCTTCCCTTCCCTTCCCTTCCCTTCCCTTCCCTTCCCTTCCCTTCCCTTCCCTTCCCTTCCCTTCCCTTCCCTTCCCTTCCCTTCCCTTCCCTTCCCTTTCTCCCCAGTATTGTTTTTCTGTTCTCCTTCTCACTGCAGTCTTGATTTTGTTTCTTGTCCCTTAAGTATGTTTTCAATGTGTTGCTGAAACATTTTCCCTTTCAATCCTAAAAAAGGAGCTGTCACTGGTGAAGATCAGAGCTTATCCCTGAGCCCAGGAGCTGCCACCTTAGTCTTCCAATCGGACAAGGACGACTTCATTTCTCATGTAAATGCATTTGTCAGGTTTGCGTATTGTTTTTTCAGGAATGGAAAGTGTGTATAGAATGGATTTAAAATCAATTTTAAATGTAAAACGTCAAGGCAAAAAAAGTTCTAATTACAACCTCTGCACACAATTTGCCAGCTGTGGGACTAGGAGTTTTCTTATTTACTGTGTTTTGTTTAACGTGTCTGAAGTTTAATGGATAGCAATCAAGGCGTGCTAGAAATCTGAAAGCACTTTATGCTTTGTTCTCTCCGTCATTTTGGTATAACAAACTAGCTTATGTTTTAAACCCTCCATGAGGTTAGTGGTTTCCCTAAAGGTAACAAGTCCCTGTGTGCTACAGTAAAACAGTAACAAAACATGAAGTATAGAAGTTCATCCTGTCATTATTCAGCTTCTGCCTATGGACACACAGCTATGCTTATTTAAAGCGGTATCACCTTGAAACCTAATCAGCATTTTAAAAAGGACTTTGTAGCAGTTATTGGCTTTTGTCCTGGAGGGCTGAGGTTTGTTTTGTTTTGTTTTACATTCAGCATTTCCGTTTCTAGCTTACATTCCCCTGTTGTTTTGCATGAGGAAAACGTGCAACTTTACAAAGTAGAACGGAAAGAGCTGCTTTTTTCAGTTTGTCGTAGGAGTTTTAAATGTGGTAGGAGTAAAACACCAGAAGTACTGCTGCCAAAGTTATATTCAAACTCGTCTTTCTTGGAGAAGCAGAAGAAGCCCAGGGAGAAATAAATTTGCAAACATGCTCTTCATGCTCTCCTTTCCCAAGATTTCTCTGAGATATAGCCCATCCTCTGTGGGTTTTGAGGTATATGGTTCCCAGGAGTGAAAAGGAGGGCCAAACATCTCTCCTCTTGGATCTCAACATGCCAGGGCTTTAGTGTACTGCCACTTACGGCTCCGCTTTTTCACCTGGAAAAAGCGACCACATGATGTAGACTGAGGAGCCCTCACAAATTAACTTGCTATCACCAAGTGACGCCCATGAAAGGTGTATTTAAAAGCTAGGCTCATTATAGAATCACAACAAACCCCTCATGACTGGTGCAGTAGACAGTGAGGTAGAGGGCGAGCCCTGGAAAGACAGAAGAAAAGTAGCAGTGAGTTCTGGGTACCTTTGTGCAGACGAAACAGAAAAACGCAGGCAGTGAAGTAATAGTGTTCCGTTACTCATGCCAGCAATAGATAATTGCAACAATTATCTATTAGATCATAGGTACTAATTAACAGATAATTGCGCAACTCCGGAAATCAATAAATAACTGATTCCCCTCAGAGAATGTCTTCTACATTTTTATATTAAAAAGACTCCAGAGTTGTAATGGATTAAAATCCTACGGAAGGGAAAGAAATGGCATCAGCCACTAGTTCTGCAGAAGCTAGAAGTAATACTGATAGAGTTTAGATGGAAATTTTCACTTTGTGTGTTTAGTTTGGGGATTCTTTTTAAATCATTCATACCAGCGATTTAGTTCTTAAGGCTGTTTCTTTGAGATTAAGTGACAGGACTTCTGCTACTCTTTTCTTCTTGGAATGCTTCTTGATATTCTTACGTCAACCAGAACTTCTGTCTCTGTCGCAGATGTGAACAATGACCGTAGCTAAGAAGCCCAAATCTTCAAAGCCTAAAAAGCCCTCTTCAAGGCGGTCTGGCAAATCCAAGAAACCAAGTCCTAAAATACTGATGTCACGCACCGCCAACTGGGGCCGGATAGTGCCTGCAGAAGATTCAAGCCAAGTCTCTGTGGCCCAAGGACGTGGAGGTGCTATTTACTGTAGATCATCTGAAAAATCTAAGGCTTTTGCCCCAAGAGATCTAAGTAAGTGTGCGTTTTATCCTGCCTCCATTTTCTTCAAAGCAAAAGTAGAAAATGCAGTTCTTACTTGTTGCACTGATAGAGAAGGGGACTACTGTGAACAAAGACTTCAAAAGCGAATCCCCTAAGGCAACTGAAGTGACTGATGTTACAGAAATTAATTTTGATATATTTACAGTCAACAGAGAAATGTGGGGAGCTTTTTGTAATGCACTGATTCCTCCATGTCTTTTCTGTTTTGCAAAGAAAAGTGTTTGATGGTTGCTATTCACAGCTTCCATTCTTCACAGGTTTTTTGAATGATAACATTGCTCAGGAAAAAACCTGGTATCTGTAGGGGTACCGTCATTCCTAGTTCCTAGTTTTTACGTTTTTACCGTATAATTTCAAGTCTAAGTTTGTGGTTTAAGTTATAATAAGGAAAAAAACAGTAGTTGAGTTAATCAGGTTAAAGATTATAGATGGAGAGGAACTTGGCATTAGGTGCTACAAACAGAATGGCAGTTAGCCTTGCCTTAGAAAAATTAAAATGGTTGACTAAAGTTGTTTGTTTTTTTTTCCCCAAAACATTGTGTTGACCAGCCAATTTGAATTTGGTGGTATTAAAGCTGTCTGCAATAAGTTTTTCTGGTTTGGATTGTAGCTAGCTCCTCTAGGTGCTCCTGCAGAATAGTATTTTTTTAAATACCTTTCTTAGAAACAAACAAACAAAATCTCTTTTTAAATTTAACTTTCTTGCAGTCGTTAATGATGGAATTGCTCCGCCACAGAGCATTCTTTTTCCACCTGAGAAGATTTGTATGGATTGGCGAGAAACACAAAGTGTTGGAGTTGGCCTATACAATCTTGGCAACACATGTTTTCTTAATGCTACCCTACAGTGTTTGACCTACACACCCCCACTTGCCAATTACATGCTTTCTCTTGAGCACAGCCAGTCATGTGAGTACTTTCTAACAGTATTTTGAATCTGTTGGATAGCTCTGAAGGTGAAAGAACAGCAGTGATTCTGTGAGATAAGCTTATTTGCCTGATTTTACCTGTAGAAGCTGGCTTTGAGCACCGTATTAGCAGTGGGCTCCGAATAGCATATGGAGTGCAATTAATGCACCATGTTTTATTTAGTTAGTTAGTTAGTTGTTTGTTTGTTTATTAAAGGGTCATTTATTGCTTCATGGGAATAATGAAGTGCATTGGACAGTAATGCATTTAGTAGTAATTTTGGAGAGTAATACATTTTGCAGCCTGTGGAGTTCACATTCCTGTCAGCCTTTACAACTGCGACTTTGCAGTAGTCTTTTAGATTTCTCATCACAAAATGCATTTGAATACAGGCTTAGTGGATATTTTTCTTCTGTAAAGTTGTGTGAAATGAAATGTTACAAGACTGTTGGGACATTGGCATCTTGGGAGAATAGAATGTAGCAAGGAGAGTGGATATTGTATCTATAGTTTAAATTGTACTTAGATGTTTGTAGTTATGGATATTTCGCTGGACTGGGATGCTTTGTTCTTTCACTCTTCAGGTCGTGAACAAGATTTTTGCATGATGTGCACAATGGAGACTCACATTAACCAGGCCCTGCATTGCACTGTTGATGCCATCGAGCCTACGCATGTTATCAGTAATCTCAGTCGTAAGTGGCTTCAGATGTGTTTCTTTTCGATAGCTTGTAATCTTCAAATAATTATTTGATGTGTATAAGTGGTTTTAACACTCAAATGAAGAGAGATTCTAGAAATACAAGAATGATTTCATTTTTAAATGGGGTCAATACTATCATCTTCTTATTTAGGAATAGGACAACATTTCCGTTTTGGCAGTCAAGAAGACGCACACGAGTTCTTGCGCTATACTGTTGATGCTATGCAGGAAGCGTGCTTGAACGGAAGCACCGAGTAAGCATAAACAAGTTCACTTTCATACATTCTCTAGCACCTTCTAGTCCTTTATTTACTCTCAGAAATGATCTCTAGCACTTTTTAGTGCCTTATTTACTATCAGCAACGAAAGTCTACATCATCCTTGGTTTTCATCAAACTCTTTGAAGAGTTAACTCTGTGCCTTAAATCTTCTGAGGTCTGATTATAATTTATTTCCAGATTGGACAGATCTTCTCAAGCTACCACCATCATTCATCAAATATTTGGAGGATTTCTAAGATCGAGAGGTACTTGAAAAAATATTCCTGTCCTTAGAACTGATCTGTGTCTTTTGTCGGTAGTAAAGCAGTCTGTAGTTTGTCTAAAGTAGTATCTGTCAACAACTTGAATTTGGACAGTTAGTCTCCTTCACATAATGTTAAGCATTTATATTTTGCTTCCAGTGAAGTGCTTGAATTGCAAAGCAGTTTCGGATACGTATGAGGCATTTCTTGATATCACTTTGGATATAAAGGTAAGATGTTTTCTAAATATAATTCATGATGTTTAAGTACATGCATAACTTTCTAAATTAAACTTGTTTAACTTAAAAAACCAAACCACATATAATGTTAAAACATAAGAGCTTGGTGGTGCTAAGGAAGTGGATTGGACTTTGTCCTTCTGTGGAACCCATGTAAATAGTCTCCACATTTGCATTGGGTTTAAGGGGAAGGAATTCTCTTTCTGCAAAAATGATAATGCTGTCATACTTCTTTGTTGTTCTACCTCAATATACATCTAATTGTTAGACTGATGAATTTGTCCCCAGTATTGATGACAAAGCACACTATAGATGCTGTCTAGGCTACTGGAAAAGTATTTGTTCCAAAGTCAAATGCCTTCCAGGTGAGGTCAATGCTGAGCATGCTCTTTCTGCCTCCTTCTTCACAGTGCTCCTAGTAGATCGCTTGAGTATGTTAGTAAGATTCTCTTATAAACTACTAGTGTGTCTCTGGAATTTTGAATTACGGTGACTTTACGCTCTTCTTTCTCGCTGCTCTAGGCGGTTTCGTCTGTTACCAGAGCTCTGGAACTCTTTGTGAAACCTGAAGAGCTGGATGGAGAGAATTGCTATAAATGTAGCGAGTAAGATTTTGACGGATTAGGTCTTAATCCTAGATGTCAGTTTTCTATGTTGCATGACTCTGTTGGACTACCTCTAAACTTTGGATCTACTTACAAGTTTTGTGGAAGTTTATAAAAGACTTGGATTTTTGTTTCTTTGGAGGGGGGAAGTCTTGTTCATAGGCATTCCCTATGGGTTTGCAATTCTCTGGCTTGTATTTTGCCATCAGAATTCAAAAAGAGGTGCTTTTGTTCTTTCTATTTATTAGCTCTCGACAGTACTTTTCTTGATGTAAACTGCCCAGTTTCCGTTGTTCTCTGGGCTAGTGGCTAATTTTCACTGCTTACGCCGTAGGTCCTACCTTGGAGCGGGCAATGTGTCAAACTGAACTATTTTGTTTCAAAGGATGGCAGATGGTTTCAGTGTCTTTCCAGACAAGCTCAGTACATGAAGACTTCCTACTGTTAAATGTCTCCCTCCTGTAGAATGACCATGTGCTTCTGTTGTATTTTTGATATTGATAGTTGACCTATGTTGGAGATTATTTGCAATTTCTAGTCCTGGGGACCAAGGCTCTCTCGTTCCGCTTTCAGTATTTGTATTTCCCTTGAAAGCTGAAAGAATGTATCCAGGATTGGAGTTCAAATAGCCACTTTTGTAGACCAAGAAATGGTACCTTGCCATCCAACCTGGTAATACCCTTTCGTGAGAGATTCCTGTTCCCGCTATGCTCTGAGTTGTTGGGAAAATTGACCTTCTTCTCTGTATTAACAAACCTGACACGCAGTGCATGGGTTTATGAAAAGAAAAAAGACCAACCTATTATGCAAGTAAATATCATTCAAATAGCATAGGCATGCGTGAGACATTAAAAGGAGTTTGTTTTGGGGGCGAAAAAAGAAGATGCCTTCAAACACTTCTCTCTGCTTGTTTTTAAGGTGTAAAAAGATGGTTCCTGCGTCCAAGAGATTTACCATACACCGTTCTTCCCAGGTTCTCACAATATCACTGAAAAGATTTGCAGATTTCACAGGTGGAAAGATCAACAAGGTATATTTACCACTGTAATGCAACTATATCATTGTGTAATGGGACATCCCCCAAAGCTGAAAGTTGTTAATATTTTCAGACAATAATTGTAGACTAACGACTATGGCTTATTCTTTCTCTTAATATCAATAAAGTTCCCGCTTGACAAGAAGCATATGCTTTCCTCTGAGAAGGCTGATTCATCAGGAAACAGTTCTCTGCAACTTCTAGTCTTAACCATTGTTTATGGGAAGACTTATTTGTAGTGAATCAAGAAATATATTCTAGAAATATATTCTAGAAATCAATTCTAGTCTGTGTTTTTTGGAAGTGTTTTTCTCTGGCTAGTCCACGAAGTACTCTGGGATAATTTTTCTATCTTCTTGGTGTCTCTTTAGGAGGTGAAATATCCGGAGTATTTGGACCTGAGAGCCTACATGTCGCAGTCAATGGGAGAACCACTGCTCTATGCCTTATATGCGGTGCTGGTACATCACGGTGTCAACTGTCACTCAGGACACTATATATGCTATGTAAAGGTAGAAGTCAACAGCATTTCTAACAGGGTAAAGGTTGTGCTGGCAAACCAATTAAAGCATGACTAGCAGCTACTGTTTCTAGGGAAAAAGATTTCATTATATTTTTATTTGACATGTGTGTATTTTGTTCCTATCCGTGATTTCATTTGGAAAACGTGCAATTCACCTAAAGAAATCATTGTCTTTATTTGCAGGCTGGTAATGGACTTTGGTATCAGATGAATGATGCTAAAGTAGTGCGTACTGACATTAAAAGAGTTCTTGGTCAGCAAGCTTACATACTTTTTTATATCAGGTAATAACAAATCTTAAAATGTGTTCAGAAGAGATTTACTTTCCCGTTATTGATATTTTTCTGTTTTGCAAGTGTTTTTCTTGCTATCCGGGGAGAAGATTATTATTTGTCTAATTCAGTTCTGTCTAACCTGAAATTCTCTGTGTCGTTTATTATCTTTTGTTGCTTGGCCTTAAACTGCAGCACTTGTGTAAATTGCTATCTATGTGTTATCTGTAGCTGGCTAATTTAGAGAAGGAGAGAAATGAAGGTCATCTGTGGTGTAAGAATGAATTATTGCTCTGCAAGTGATAGTCTTAGTAGGAAGACTGTTCTCTACTTTTCAGTCTGTAGTCTTGGCGAAGCCTTCTGTAGAGAAGGCTTCCATATCGTATGAGCTGTTCCTCTAAAATGATAGGATGGGATTTAATCCAAGAGTAGGCTGAAAGAAAAACTAAACTACGATCACTGCTCTTTTCTGAAGGCGCTATGATTTGACACTTGGAGAACGTGCGTTTTACTTGCCAGCACCATCTTATCCCTGTTCATTCCCTCCTGGTCAGCAGGGGACTAATAGTAAGCAGGCTGGATTTATGGGACCACGACTTCTTCCTCATATGATTAAGGTAATTCAGGGAAGTGGGAGGGCAGATAACGGCACCAAACTGCTAGTGGGTTTGGGGTTTGGTGTGGGGTTTTTGGTTTGGTTTTCGGCATCTTAGTTTTGTTTTCCTTCCCACGCTGCAGCTTTCTTCACAGCCCTCATGCTACAGCCAGAGTCACTCAAACAGTGGTTACTGCTAAATTGTGCAGCCATGCGACTCCATTACTTTATAGCTCCAAGACAGCTTTCTAAAGCACAGAGAGCTACGCTCTTTGACAATTTAAGCAGAGTGTACTAATCCTCAAATCATTTAAAAGAGGACTTGTTTTTCCTATCCTCGTCACTTTAGCTAAGACAGGGAAAACTAATTGTCTTATTCCTGAGCACCAGAACAATTATTTCAGGCTTTTCAGGGTATGTTTAAAGGGGAAAATAAATATATTTGGGAATAGCAGCAGGTAATGTTAAGTTGCTTGGCTGGTTTTCAAAGATGATGTTAATTTGATACCAATCTGCAGTAAACCAAAAGCAGGAATTGAATACGCTTATTGGACTTGCATTTATCCTTAAAGGGCAGTGTGTTTTTCTTTTTAGGTGTTAAGACCATTTGTAGAAACACTCAGTAGGAGAGTTTTGTGTTTCAAAATGTTACATGCAGTGTTTGCGTTAATCCATCTTGCAATTTCTTCTTTTTAAATACAGAATTCAAGCCGTTTAAATGGAAATGGATCCATAAAAGAGGACGCAAAGACCACTGGTGTCACCCTAAAAAGGCCATCTTCAGCACCACCAATGGCCTGTGTTCAAAACCAGGCAATTACCAGGCCTTCAATGACTGATACGTCAAGAAAACAGAAGATCACCATCAGTATTCACAATAAATTGCCTGCTCGTCAGACTGTGTCACAGCCTGACTGTCTTAGCAGTGCTGTGGAGGATGAAGATCTCTACCAGGCTGTTCCTTCATCCACAATTACAAATTCGGTAATGCAAATGAAGCAAATGCAAACAAACAAAAAAGTTTCTGATGAAATTTTTGTGGAGCCAACAGTGAATGAAAATCCTAAACTCAGCTCTGATAACACAGTCCCTTATGGTGCAGAATCTTCAGGAAAATCTGAGGAGGAGTCAAAGGGCTTATTTCAAAGGAATTGCAATGCAATGTCCTCTAATGGAATTTCGGTTGGAAAGGTAGTCCGTACATTGCAGCATTCCAACTCTTCCTGTCAGAATGCTGACAAAGGAAGATCCCAGCATGAGCTGCCAAAAACAGATTCACTAAATGGTGCTATTAGGTTAGTTAATGAATCTAAAGAAAACGGACTGAAACTTGATGATTCCACTTGCCGAGTTGAACCTGTTAAACCTTCTGAGATGTTCTTTTCTAAAACAAATGGATTGCTTGAAACATAGATTTGCTCCATCGAGAATTTCTCACCTACGATGTATCCGGAAGTGTTTATTGTGTTCCTAATTCAGGTGAAATACTGAGAAAACACAGCACAAATGTGATCGTAAGACTTTGTCGTATTATCCCATTAGAATTTGCAGACCTGAGCTTACATTAGAACTTGTCAACTTAAGCTCAGCTGAGATAAAAATTCCTAATTTCATAAAGTAGATTTTGGGGGGTGAGTTGGGGTTATCTTTGAAGTGTAGATAACGCATACAACTCACAGCGGTCTTGCTTACCATTTAATGGAGACATTCTGACAAGACTAGTCCTCAGTACTACTACAAATAGTATTTTTTTGTCTGCTGACTTGTGCGTTTTAATTGCAGATGCCTGGAGCTATGCCTTCAGTCAATCGAGAAGTCATCACGGAGTCCCTCACAGCCAGCCAGCTGAACAGCTTGTCAGAGGAAATGAGGTAAAATGAGCACAGTCTTATTAAGAAAAGACTTTATGGAAGTTCGTTACAGTTTTATCTGTCTACTAATAGTACTTAATGGAAGGATTTAAATTAGTACAATTCCATACTGTGTGTCCAGTGTCACGAACAGAACTAATGATCAGCACTGAGCATATCACTCTGATGCAGGTTGGTGCCTCAAGGAGAACTTGTGTTCCTTTATAGAATGTTTTTCCGTTTTTCTCCACTGTCTGGAGAAACATTGGCTGTTCCCCGCTCGCCCCTATGCCTTTTTTCTCAGAGCAGCAGGTGGAAGGAGACAGATGCGTTTGCTTTTTTAGTGCAATGGCTTCAGAAGCAAGAGGGGAAAAAACACTTTCTCTGGGAGCTGAAGAAGGTGTCCTAATCACAGGAGAGGTTTCTAAATGGCATATCTTTGCGAGCGTTCCTGTAGTCCGGAGGTTTTTGTTTGTTTGTTCGACGTTGGAAGGTTTTACTCTTAATATTCACGTCCTTCAGCAGAAGTGAGAAATGGGTTTTTATTTTATGCAGTGTTGCGGAACCTCTGAAATCTCCTGGGAATGATGAATACCTCGCCCAGTACCAATGTGATGACCGTGGAGACAAGAAGAAACCAAGAAGATCAAAAGAACGTGACCTCATTTCAAAAGAAACCGTTTTGTACGGCAAAGAGTCTTGTGAGCCTGGTGAGAAATTGCGGCAAACTTCCTCTCTCAAGTCTGACACTGAATGTAGCTCTAAAAACCTTTCCTCCTTAGCTATTGCAGATAGACGCCAAGATACAAAGGACAAGACTAAAACCACTGAGAAAGAGCATTACCGAAGAAAGAGGGAACATGCTCCTAGTGAAGAGAAGGAGAGTCAAAAAGCAGGTCCTTCCAGCAAGAGGAGGTGTTCTCAGAGCGTGGAATTTGTTGAGCAAAAGAGTCACAAGCAGGAGTACTGGGAGGGAAGCAGGTACAGATCTTTCCCTCGTGAAAGAAACAGCCCTGAGAATGGCAGAAGAGCAGTCAAATATTCAAAGTACAGATCTGGCAGTGGAGGAAGATCAGAACAAGGTAGCAATAGATACTACCGATCCAAAGGGGAAAGAAGTTGGAGCAGAGAAAGATACTATCGAGACGAAGCACGGAGATGGGAAAGATGTAGCTATTACAATGATTACTATTCACCTCATGCGACAGGAGACAGTAGAGAGAGAAAGTTCTCTCACGGCGATGCAGCCTTTGACAGATCGACTGCAACTTACTACAGCAGGTCACATAAGCATTATCATTACAAAAGCAGATGGCCTCACGGTTCCCTCTTGAGAGAGGAAGATGTACGTCGCTTTAGCACACCCCGAGCAGACTTGCATTGTTGCTCGGTACCTCAGCAACATTCCGGAAGACATTCTCGTGAAAGACATGCGCTTCCACCTGTGTCAGCTCATTTGGAGAACTGTCGCCAGAAAAATGAAACAAAAGGAAACAGAAAAAGAAAATATACCCGTGCAGAAGGTAGTGAAAGTGAAATAGAAAGGAAAGACAGAAAGATAGAAAAGGAGCTTTTAGGTGGTGAAAAAAATGCAAAAATATCACAAGTTCTGGAAGAAAAAGAAGTCTAAGGATAAACATGGAGAGAAGGATTCCAAGTAAGCAAGGATTCCAGCATACTCCGCATTTTTTATCCTAATTCTTTTCTGGGTGCTTCTCATGTCTTCCTTTTTTTTTTTTTTTTTTTTTTTTTTCCTGGTAGTTTCTAAGTTATTTAGATAGCATCAGCTGGCTGGGGATCATGTTGTTAGGTTGATCAGTGAAGATAGGAAAGCTCTTGCTGAATTGTGTCAGAGCACTAGCTTTGGACCACATAGTTCGAATCACATCCGTACACCATTCCAGATTAGGTTAAAAGATTTTTTCTGCTTGCACGTATTCCAGAGCTAGCCATTGTTAATGATCTGTGTACAAACCAGGACCTATGGTCCTTCAATCTGATGGCTTAAGTTTGCTGCATCTAAAGTAAGTTGCGTGTGCACAAAGCACCCCAAAATAGCTGGCATGCTGCAAATCATCACCTGTGGTAAAATAAATCAAGTTTCATATAGGCAACAAGTGCCACATCTTTTTTTCCCTTTTTAACTTGCATGTTTCTTTCAGACTTCATGATCTGTGTTTCTGTGCGCTTCACTTTGACAATGCCAATCGCAAGCGTAAGAAAAAGAAGAAAAAGGAGAAGAAAAAGAAGAAAAAGGAGAAACACCAGGAAAGCGAAAGGCTCCTTGGAACACTTAGATCCTCGTTTCCAGAAGATAACGCGGGAGAAGAAGGAAGAATCCCATCCTCCAGATGGCTCTTCATGTCAGTAATGCAGAAGTGAGAGCAGTAAACAACCTTACAAGGAAGGGAAGACTTCCAGTGCAGGCGAAAGCAAGAAATACAGCTCCATCACATCCAACAACTATACTAAAGGTAAGCGGCCGCAGCGTGTTTGAGGAATTCCTTTTATATTAATCTCGAGATTATTTCAAACAGTCTTGAAGTGCTTGATGACTTAACAGTCTGCAGATTTATTATCAAATCAAAAAAACCCCCGACTTGGTAGACTATTTTTTTCCCAGTTTTGAATGACCACTAGGAAAGAAAGCCTGAAATAAAGAGGTTAAAGGCAAATGGTTTTCATCTGGTTTGATGATGAAGTGGCAAACAAGAGGAAGAGTTGCAAGCTCCCTTCTTAAATTCAGTCCAGCCAAGTAGGAAAAGTAAATGTGGACAGCTGTATCTTGGCAAAGAAGATAGTAGGGAGCAAGGAGGTTTAGCAGTCAAGATGGAAGGTGATGCCATGAGGCTTACAGGCTAGTAATGTTCTAATGAATCGCAGCCTTCCTAAAAAAAAACCTGCCTGAATAATTCATGTGAATAACATACTACCTTCAGCTATTTCAGCTTCTTGCTGTACAGCTGAATGCCTTTTACGTAATGTTTGGAGAAGTAAAATCTTGGAAGAGGTTTTCATATCTTTTGCCCAGTTTGGATGATGAAGTAAATTGCCAGAGTCAGTAGATTCTGGCACTGACAAGTTTCTTCAAGCTTAAGAGCGAGTGCAATTGTTTCCAAGCATTTTTCTTTTCTGAGACAGGGAGCACCAGAAGTTGTCATCTTAAAATACGACATGGAGGGGAGGCTGGTTGTTCACACATTCTTGCCAACATTCATGCAATCTGTCCCATTATCAAGAACAAAATTAGGGACTGAACGGAGGTCTTTCAATTTCCAGTGTTGCAAAAATGGACTTTTTACGATACTAATGACAAAAGAATCCTGAGTGTACTGGACTGGAAGTATCTCTTCTAGCTGAAAAATCAGGAAGAGCACAGAAGAAAATGCCTCTGCTCTACTGCTCTTCGGGCTTCAGTGAATTCTCTGGCCAGCAGATGGCGAACTCGTTCTTTCTAAACCAGTCCAAAGTAGAGGAAGAAAGTAAACGTCTTGCATGCATTACACAAGCGCGGGGCATGGGGATCCCTGGGCTATATACGTGAAAGAGATGTTCGTTGATAAATACAGCAGTACCCACCCCACTTGGATACACTACTTGCAAGGTAAGCAGGATAGGAGGGCTGTGCAAAGCAATTCTGTTAAATTGAGGAATTCAAGTATTTCGTCAAGCCTAAAGATACTAATTAGTTTCCTTTTGGGGAAGGTCAGTCTTTCAAAGCAAAGAAAAAATGTCTCTTAAGCAGGATTTTCTGAATGGTGGAATCTAATCTGAAAAACGACCACTTCCACATGTTAATTATTTGCTAGTTTATTATTTTTAATTTTCTACTGTATTGAAGCTCTCAAAGAAGCTAGGGACAGACTAGGAGCAACGGAGGACTTGTTAGAGTGCCTTTTCAACCGGAATCATGTTCCTTTGAATAAATGAACAAGGATAGCTAGTGACAATTTGTGATTTAAGGAAATTGCAGATACGTGAGAGAAAGAGCAGCATTAAAGCAGTTAAATTCCTGCATTCCTAAGTGCTCTCTCTAGCAAGTTTCTGAACGCTTCTGTTCTGTGGCTAGGATTTGGTCAGCTTTGATCACTAGTAAAACAAGGATGCCGTCCAGTCAAACCTTCAAATGACTGTAACTTACCTAAGGGCAACCATTTGCTATCAAAGCAGGTAGCTTTGTCCTACTATTCTGTACAGCTCACCAATTTTAGCATAGAATTCAAATGTAGTCCGTTTAATGGGAGGGCTTTGGAAGCCGCCTTCTCCAGTCAGTTCAGCCCTGTAGTCAGAGAGCAGATCAATCCGTGTACAGGGTTGTGACTTCTCTCTTTGGAAAGAAAACCAGTGAGCCAGACAGTTCCATGTAGACTATCACAGCAGGGAATGACATTTCTTCCTTTTGTCTTTCAGATGCAGAGCTTACTGCTGGAAGCCTTCAATACTCAGACTAAACCTACCATCAAATCCGACAACCTTTTTACCATCGAAACGCAACAACTTCTTACCGTCAAACCCAACAACGTCTTATGACTTCTTACCATCAAAAACCCAACAACTTCTTACAATTTCTTACCGTCAATCCCAACGTCTTCTTACCGTCAAAACCGACTGCCTTTTACAGTCAAAACTGACTGCCTTTTACCTTCACAACCGACAATGCAACCTCATCATGTTATAAATGAAGTCTCAACTCCCTCTGAATTTAGTAACATAAAAGAATATTTATAAAAGGCAAGAAAACAGCGCTGGGTGCGTGGGGAGTCTATGCTCTACCACCATGCGCACCCAACTGTCAAACTTTCCAAATATATACAGGACATTGCTGTTACATATTTACAAGAAACCCAAGTACGCCTATACATATGGATATCCTATCCCCGCTTCATATTAGAATTCTCTTTGTGGCGGTCCTTGTGGGTGAAAGGCTCACGGTTTCCCCATCACCATTAGCAACCTTTTGTTCCAGACTGCAGGAGCGGCTTCGACTGTCTCCCTCTTCTTCTGCACATGCTCTGCCCACCACAAGGTTCCCAAAAGCAACAAAACGGGATTGCTTTTCCCGCGTTTCATTAACCCTTGAAACCACACTAATAATATTATTATCATATAACATAAAACAATAAATGTTAACAGTTCTAACCAGCAACCCCCCCAGCAACTTCCGTGCCTTGTGCCTTAACAGAGGGGAAAACAAGCAACCCCAGACAGCAGGGCGTTGCCTCAATCCCCCTTCTTTATTTCCTCTAACCTCTTTACATTCCTGATGACCTCACCGTTAAGAGTCTGATGTTATCATCAACCAGGAGGCTTTCCGACCCCCATTGCCACATTCCCAAATCTCTCCCTTCTTTATTAATATCAGCCATTTTTCTGACACAAATTACCACTCCATATATAACAATCCCTCCTCTTCTTTTGAATGTCATTAATTCGTGTCCTGGCTTTGAATTTGGCCAAGGCCAATTGAACCATAAAAGAATGCTTTCACAATATTCTCTGTAAGATTTATAAACAAGTTTTTAGCAATGGTTGGAATCCCATAGTTAGCTCGTGTTTCAATTTCATGATTCCGCAGGGTGTATAATAATTGTACTTTTCCCAGTTAACCCTCCTTCATTATTAGCTCTTACTTCTATCCGCCATTGATAGGGGACCTCTTTCAGCTTGTAACTGGTTATCTTATTGCTTTCATTACATCGAGCATACTCTGGTTTCCATAGCATAGGTTTAACAGGCATAGTAGTGTTTGTTCCTGAATTCTTCCCCTCCGGGTGTTAACAATACATTCACTACAATTCTGAGACCAATAACATGTAATTAGGAGAGGTCCGGTAAAGGCCATGTTACCCGGTGGTTATTACCCTAAGGGGTTGCAGCCCTTGGTAAACCTTCTTGAGCCACAGTACTGGTCCCTTCTCCGGTCTTGCCCTCTCCCTGATGCTTCTTAGGAAATGGTCCAGACTTACACACGCAATAGTTCTTCTATTTGCGTTCAACTTTTCCACGAGTTAGTGGGGGCTCGATTCAAAGCAGATAACCAATCATCTAGGTAAATTTTCCCACCTATTATTTTAAATTTTTCAGGTAATTCAAGATGTTGTGGGTATCTCTACTGGAGGTGGCACTCCCCCTATGGGATTTTGGGGTCCCCCAATCCTTCTATTAGGGCCTTTATATGAGTTTCCAATGATGGCTAATATTCTAATCAGTACAAGATTTAATATACATACAATTAGCATCCAAAGGGTAGCTATGCCCTGATATGCTTCAAGTTCTTTTAAGCTTAACTTTCGGATCTCCAGAAGTAGACTCAACCTTCCAGGTTCCTGTTACGGGTCCCTTTACTCGTGATGCATGTGTCCACCCCTTTTCCACCGTTCTTCTAGCCGTCTCTTTCGTAGTTCAGTAAAGTCCACCTGTATTCTCTCAAATGGTCGATATGCAATTCGTCTTCCTCCAGCAGGTGCTTGCCTAATCACCTTCTTATTCACCTTTTGACATGTTAAGCATCCTTGGATGGTTTGTTTGGCTATCTCATATATTCCTACAGACCCATAAAATTTTAGAAATTGATCACTCAATGCTTTTGTTCCCCAGTGGGTTTGTAGGTGTAGCTGTAAAAGTAGACACCTAGTTTGTTCCTTTGGCAGTATTTCTCTTCCATCAGGCAGAATCCATTTTCCTTCTTTCAGTTCTGCTCCTATGGTCTTTATAATTTTTATTTCTGCTTCTGTATACTTTTTCTCTTGTGTCCCTTTTCCGTTATCCGTTTCTTGTAGGGTGAGGACTACATCATGCTTCCTAAGAGCTGCTTCCCTAGCTTCTCTATCCACTAGGTTATTCCCTCTTATGTGGAAGGCAGTTCCCTTTTGATGTCCTCTGACATGTACCACAGCAATCTCCCTAGGTCCTCTCAGTGCCTGCAATATTTGAGTAACTAAAGTTTGGTGAATCAGCCCTTTTCCCTGTGTGCCTATGAGTCCCCTTTCTTCCCAAATTTTCCCAAATGGGTGGACTATTCCATAAGCATATTTAGAGTCTGTATAAATAGTGCCACTTTTTCCTTTCAATAGTTCTAGGGCTCGTAATAATGCATAAAGTTCACATGCTTGAGCGGACCAGGCAGCGCTGAGTGGTCCTGACTCTATTAGGACCATATCCCCATTTACGATGGCATACCCTGATCTTCTTTTTCCATCTACTACTTTGGATGATCCATCAATAAATAATTTTTCCCCTGTTTCTAATTCTGTCTCCTCGAGATCGGGTCGGATTTTGGTTTGCAATTCAATCACTTCCACGCAGTTATGTTGTAGTTCTGTTAGGGGTTCCCCATATCGAAATTGTGCAGGGCTCTGTGCAGCAGCTATTTTTCATTCTAAATCAGGGGAGTCGATCAGGATGGCCTCATCCTTCAGCATCCTACTATCAGTTAACCATTTTTCAGCCTTCTGCTGGAGTACTCCCCTAACATTATGTGGAGTATATATCTTCAGAGGTGCCCTACAAGTGACTTTTCTAGCTTCCTCAATCAGTAAGGCAGTAGCCACAATAGCCTGGAAGCACACTGGCCACCCCCTCCTCACAGGGTCTAATAGTCTGGAACAATATCCCACAGGTTTCTTGATTCCTGCCCATTCTTGACTTAGCTGTAATTGCAACTAACATATGCAGTTTGGTTAGAAACATTTACAAATAAATAAAAGGGTCTTTGTAAATCTGGGAGGCTCAGCACTGGCGCTTCTGTTAACGTTTTCTTGATCAACCTCAACTTTTCCTCATCTTCCTCGTTCCACTTAATTTTTTCTCCAGTCAATTTTTCATATAAAAACTTTGCCTTTTCACTAAACCCTTCAATCCAGGGTCTACAATATCCCAAGAGCCCGAGCAGTTGCCTCACTTCCTTCTTCGTTTTGGGTGATGATAGGGCTAAAATCCCAGATACCCTGTCAGCATCCGATTTTTTCTTTCCTTGGCTAAGCCCATGTCCTAAGTACCTTACTTCTTTTTCCACGAATTGTAATTTAGATTTTGAGACCTTCAACCCTTTTTCCCTAAGAAATTAAGTAATTCGATAGTGGTTCTCCGTGTCTCTTTTTCAGTCTCCCCAGCTATTAATAGGTCATCCACATATTGCAACAATTTCACTTCCCCCTTTACCTCAAAAAGTTGTAATAATTTTTCTGAGGTTTGGCCAAATAACTTTGGGTATTCAGTAAATCCCTGAGGAAGTACAGTCCATCTAAGCTGTTGTCGCCTTCCTGTTTCAGGGTCTTCCCATTCAAAGGCGAAGTAATTCCAAGACCCTTCACTTAATGGGCAGGCCCAGAAAGCATCCTTCAAATCTGTTACACTATACCATTTATGCAGAGGTGTTAGGTGGTTTAATAAAGTATATGGGTTAGCCGCCACTGGAAATTTGGTTATGGTTCGCTGATTCACAGCCCTAAGATCCTGAACCAACCTGTATGATCCATCAGCCTTTTTTACTGGCAAAATGGGGGTATTATGTGGGGACATACATGGTTCCAGCATCCCCTTTTGGAGCAACCTGTCTATAACTGGTGTTATAAATGGCTAAATCCCCAAATAGGATTATAATCAACGTTTACAATTTATTAAAGGAATAGAAGTAAGCAAACAGTGCTGGGTGTGCCAGGAGTCTCCGCTCCACCTAGACGCACACCCGTTACATCAAGATGATGATTTTTTTTTGCTCCTAGACTAATACATATTCATTACTACTTCTAAAAAAAGCAGGGTTATTATAATTAGTTCCAGAATCTGAACCCCCCTACTGGAGCATGCGTATCAGTCTCTGGTGGTCCTTCTGGGGGTCTCTGGGGGTCTCCCATACTGAAGGCTCATAGTCTTCCTCTCAGGCTTTTTTTCTTGTCCTTCTTCTTTGTACTTCTTGGGTGCATGCCAAAAGCTTGCACAGCGTTCCCTGCAAGCTTTGTCTTGTAGCCGTCCTTCAGCTTTTCCCTTCTCCTTCATCTCCTGGCCAGATATCAGGGGCTTGCATAGTGTCCCATGCAAAAGTCGTAATAGTTAGCAGTTGTTCTGAAACCCCCGGATATCAGAGACTTCAAGGAAAAAACTTACGAATACATTTTCCTTCAAGCTCTCTATTGACAAGAATTGTTCAAACATTCCTCACACTGGTTTGAGTCCTCTTTTCCCCTCCAATGGGATAGGATATTACCTAATCCTTATTGGCTGTTGTGGATCCACTATTTCTACTACCAAGGGTTCCATATCTAATTTTTCTGAATCTCCCTCTTGGTACCATACCTGTGGGTCTATTTCTCCCTCATCTTCTTGGGTTAGGGTATATAGCTGAATTTTAAATTCTCCCCCCTGGCTCTTGATTTCCAACCCTAATCTTATTATTAAGTCCCTTCCTAATAGATTGTGCTCAGCCTCAGGCACCAGCAATAGGTCATTGAGACATAGTTTCTTTTCTGATTCTATTTCTATATTTTCCAATATAGGAACCTTAAAGGGCTCCTACTACCATGGTATTCCCCTTTCCTTCCTTAACCCCTTTTGGTAATTTTCTCATAGGTGATTTCTCTGCTCCAGTATCTACCAAAAAATACACCTCTTCCCTCTGGGGACCTATTAATAATTTTATCAAGGGCTCATTCGATGTTCGGGTCCCCAAAAGATATAGCCCCTGACACCCCTAGTCTTCCTTCAACATTTCTTCATCCTGTTTCTTTTTTCTACAGTTCCTCTGAAGATGCCCCTTTTTGCCACAATAGTAACAGATAAGGATTCTATCTTGTCCATTCCATTTATCCATGGGTTCTCTTTCACCCTGTTTTTCTCCTGATCCTTTCCTGCTTTCCTGTCCACTTTGTTTTTGACTTTCCCTTATTGCTGCCACAAAAACTTGCTTTTGCCTTCTGTTTTTCCCCATCTCTCCTCACATAGACCTTTTGTGCTTCCCTCAATAATTCTTCTAATCCTTTTTCATGCCAATCGTCAAGTTTCTCCAATTTCTTTCGGATGTCTTCCCAGGATTTTGCTACCAACTGGGTTCTCAACAGTGCCCCTCCTGCAGGGGAATCAGGATCTATCCCCAAGTACATCTGAAGGCTTTTTCTCAGCCTGTCTAACCCTTCAGTTGGAGATTCGTCTCTGCACTGACACTCGTTAAAAGCTTTATTTATATTTTGTCCCCTTGGAACCGATTCCTTTATCTCTTGTATCATTATGGTCCTAAGATCCCTCATATTTTGCCTCCCCTGAGCAGCCTGATGATCCCACTTAGGGTTGGTATTTGGCCATTTCACATCCCCTGGAGGACCTCCCTGATTTTGTCTTTCCCACAGTCTCATTCCTGCTTGCCTGATCATTCCTCTTTCTTCTATAGTGAAGAGGATTCCTAATATGGACTGCATTTCTTCCCAGGTATACGTGTTTGGACCTAGGAACTGGTCCAATCTTTCGGCAACTCCTAAAGGGTCATCTAAAAGGTTTCCCATTTCCTTCTTAAAATTTCTTACATCTGACGTGTTCAAAGGAACCACTACAAACCCTATTTCCCCCTGGTGCCCCCCAAGGGGTACCTTCCTCAAAGGTGATTCAAAGATTGAAGCCGAAATTCCTTGAAGTGGTATATTCTTTATTGCAGCGCTGGATGCACGGGGGATCTCTCCACCTATCATGCATACCCAAAGCGGAAAGCAGTCTTGAATTTATACAATCAATCTATTAATGTTCTACAAGCGCCTATACATATTCATCACCTATCCCCACCTTCCCTCGTTTCTCATGCTAATTAGCTTTTTGGCACCTTGCACCTGTGTATAGCCTCCCAAGAATTGCAGGCAGGGGTCTTTGGGATGTGGGCAGTGGTCTTTGGGAGGAAGAGCCCGAGTCCTCCTCACAGTGTACTTTTCACCATTGGTCAGAATTCTGCTGGGTTGCATGTTTCTGAATTGCAAGAGCTGGCTTTTGCTGATTCTTCTGTTTGTTGTATCTTTATCATGAATTCCAATGTTCTGTTTTGAGATTTATAGTCCTTACATCTGTTTCTCTGTCTGTCTGCCGCTTCCTTATCGGGGGATTGTCCTTGCCTCCCCAATGTCTATTGCCCTTGCCTCCCCAATGTCTCCTTAATCAATCCCCCCTTTTCTTTTCCCATGCAAATTCTTTTGCATCAGATTTATTATTCGCAGTAACACAACAAAGCAGGCATCTAAACAACATGTACACAAATATTCCTAACACCACTAGCGCAATTAGAGCAATGAAAACTTGTTTCAACCATTGGAAATTGGGCAACCAGGAGGTTAACTTATTCCATATTTCACTAAAATTCCATGAAAGATCATCTTTACTGATTTCATGTATGATCTTTGTTTGCTTCCCTATTTCTTCCAGGTCAGCAGAGATTCTTCCGCTCTGATCTACATACAGACAACAACTTGTATTTATTACTGTACAGACTCCCCTTTGAACGGCCAATAACAAGTCTAGGGCCATCCGATTTTGTAATGCTACCTGTGATAAGCTAGATATCTCTTCTTGTTGAGCCTTTATAGCATCCGGAGTTTTGTTTTCTAACTTCTCTATAATTGCAGAAATATTAACTATTGCCTTTTCCAATTCACTCACTCCTAACCATGGGATAAACCATCGAACAAAACTATGAAAAGCGGTGGGTCTCTCTATCAACGGGTTGTTAATTTGTCGTCTGATTCTCCTGATATGATCACTCAAGTAACCATCATATTGGGGACTGCTGCTCCAAGAGTGCAAGTTCCCTTCCAATTCTCGGGCAAGACCTTATGGGCTGTATCATTGCATAGCCAATACCACCCTTTTCCTTCTGGAACCGGCCGGCTGGTTGAATTTGCCCAACCGCTAGTCGTACTAATATCAATTGTTCGATCACAAGATGTCTGATTTCCCACAGAAGTAGTATTCATATTTATACAATCCTGTTTTCCCACGCCCTTAGGCAGGTTACACCTTTGTACACATGCATAGTAAGATTCCAACGGCAGGAAGCTACTCACTTCTAGTTCCAAAACTTCTTCATATTTTCGACCCCAAGATGTGTTTTCCCACAAATTAGTCCAAGATAAATCTGCAGGCAAGGGAATCCCGATTAACGATACACTCTTATTCCCATGCTCTGGCAGATGGGTGCATACCCAACATCTCGTCTTATTAATTACTTGAGATATTGTTTGTATCAGGGACAGGTGTAAGTTCTCATCCCAAGTTGCCCACCCCAAATCCGAGAACATCACCCCCGCAATCATTAGGATCTGGAAAACCGCAGTTTTGCTGGTCCAATTGGGGTGGTGCTCCATATCCTCACCGGGGCCTTCTTCACCCTTGAATAGTGGATCCAAGCTGCTTGCTCCTTAATCTTAATGGCAGCGTGTGTTGTCAGTAATACCTGGTATGGTCCCCTCCACTTCCCTTCCATTTTTCCTCTAGGGGTTGTCCTGAAAAAGTCTTTATATAATCCCCGAGCTTAAAGGGGTGGATTGGTTGATCCAACCCTCTAGCCCTGGTCCCTAAAACAAATTTATGTACTTTCTTTAATTGTTTCTGAAGTTCGGATATATAAGCATATAAATATTCTGATCCTAACTGCGTTAGGTCTTCTCCACTAAATAGAAATTGATACGGCCTTCCATATAAGATTTCAAAGGGACTCATATTCCCTTTTATTTTAGGTTTCACTCTGATTCTAAGTAATGCTAAAGGGAGGGATTGAGGCCATGACAAATTAGCCGATTTTAGCTATTTGTTGTTTAATTAAACGGTTCATTTTTTTCTACCTGTCCACTTGCCTGCGGTCTATAAGGAGTATGCAGCTGCCAATCTATCTTTAGAATCTTACTTATCTGTTGTACCACTTGCGCACAAAAATGTGAACCTCTATCAGAAGACATTGCTACTGGAATCCCAGAGCGTGGTATTACTTCATTTAACAAGACTTTAACCACTTCTCTTCCTTTGTTTGTTCGACAGGGAAAGGCTTCAGGCCATCCTGAAAACGTGTCAGTCAGAACCAGTAAATCACGATACCCCCCCTTTTCTAGGGAGTTCTGAAAAATCAATTTGCCACCGTTGCCCCAGATAATTTCCTTTATCGATTATTCCAAATTTTATTCTATTCTTGGTATTGGGGTTATTGTGTAAGCAAATGCTCCATTGTTGAGTTACTTGTTTTATCATTGTATATAAATTTTGTCCCACTAATGTCTGACTCAGGCTCTTATGCAATATGTCAGCCCCCGGTGTGTTTTATTGTGTTCTGTAAGAACTATGGGCCATGTCTAATTAGAGGGTATTATTACGCAGTTATCTTTTAAATATACCCATCCATCTGGTTTCATTTTACCTTTCAAATCTTCAATTAATTTTAAGTCTTCTTTTATATAATTTGGCTTTTGGTTCATGTATATAGTTTGGATTTTACCATCTGGTATCAAAGACCATACCTTCACTTCAGTTATTTCAGCTGCCCGCTTAGCCTCCTGATCACAGAATCACAGAATCACAGAATTTTCTAGGTTGGAAGAGACCTCAAGGTCATCGAGTCCAACCTCCAACCTAACGCTAACAGCCCTCCACTAAACCATATCCCTAAGCTCTACATCTAAGCGTCTTTTGAAGACTTCCAGGGATGGTGACTCCACCACTTCCCTGGGCAGCCTGTTCCAATGCCTCACAACCCTTTCTGTAAAGAAGTTCTTCCTAACATCTAGCCTAAAACTCCCCTGGCTCAACTTAAGCCCATTCCCCCTCGTCCTGTCACCAGGCACGTGGGAGAACAGGCCAACCCCCACCTCTCTACAGCCTCCTTTAAGGTATCTGTAAAGAGCAATAAGGTCACCCCTGAGCCTCCTCTTCTCCAGGCTGAACAAGCCCAGCTCCCTCAGCCGCTCCTCGTAGGACTTGTTCTCCAGGCCCCTCACCAGCTTCGTCGCCCTTCTCTGCACCCGCTCAAGCACCTCGATGTCCTTCTTGTAGCGAGGGGCCCAAAACTGAACACAGTACTCGAGGTGCGGCCTCACCAGAGCTGAGTACAGGGGGACGATCACCTCCCTAGCCCTGCTGGTCACGCTGTTCCTAATACAAGCCAGGATGCCGTTGGCCTTCTTGGCCACCTGAGCACACTGCTGGCTCATATTCAGCCGACTGTCCACCATCACTCCCAGGTCCTTCTCTGCCTGGCAGCTTTCCAACCATTCCTCTCCCAGCCTGTAGCTCTGCTTGGGGTTATTGCGCCCCAGGTGCAGGACCCGGCACTTGGCCTTGTTAAACTTCATGCAGTTGACCTCAGCCCATCGGTGCAGCCTATCCAGATCCTCCTGCAGAGCTTTCCTACCCTCAAGCAGATCGACACACGCACCTAACTTGGTGTCATCTGCGAACTTACTGAGGGTGCACTCGATGCCCTCGTCCAGATCATCGATGAAGATATTAAAGAGGACCGGCCCCAGCACCGAGCCCTGGGGGACGCCACTAGTGACTGGCCTCCAACTGGACTTGGCTCCATTCACCACGACTCTTTGGGCCCGGCTATCCAGCCAGTTTCTAACCCAACGAAGCGTGCGCCAGTCCAAGCCAAGAGCAGCCAGTTTCTTGAGGAGAATGCTGTGGGAGACGGTGTCAAAAGCCTTGCTGAAGTCAAGGTAGACCACATCCACAGCCTTTCCCTCATCCACCCAGCGCGTCACTCTGTCATAGAAGGAGATCAGGTTCGTCAGGCATGACCTGCCTTTCATAAAGCCATGCTGACTGGGCCTGATCGCCTGCTTCCCCTTCAAGTGCTGCATGATGACTCTCAGGAGGATCTGCTCCATGAGCTTTCCTGGCACTGAGGTCAAACTGACAGGCCTGTAGTTTCCTGGGTCTGCCCTCCGGCCCTTCTTGTAGATGGGCGTCACGTTTGCTAGCCGCCAGTCGATTGGGACCTCCCCCGATAGCCAGGACTGTTGATAAATGATGGACAGCGGCTTGGCCAGCTCCTCTGCCAGTTCCCTCAGTACCCTTGGGTGGATCCCATCTGGCCCCATCGACTTGTGCACATCTAAGTGCCGTAGTAGGTCACCAACCAGTTCTTCATGGATAATGAGGGCCACATCCTGCTCCCCATCCCCTTCCACCAGCTCAGGGTACTGGGTATCCAGAGAACATCCGGTATTGCCGCTAAAGACTGAGGCAAAGAAGGCATTGAGCACCTCCGCCTTTTCCTCATCTCTTGTAACTAAGTTTCCCCCCGCATCCAGTAAAGGATGGAGATTCTCCTTAGTCCTCCTTTTTGTGTTGATGTATTTATAGAAACGTTTTTTGTTATCTTTAACGGCAGTAGCCAGATTGAGCTCCAGATGAGCTTTGGCCTTCCTAATTTTGTCCCTGCACAGCCTCGCTACTTCTTTAAAGTCCTCCTTAGTGGCCTGCCCACTTTTCCAAAGCTTATAAACCCTCTTTTTCCTCCTAAGATCAAGCCACAATTCTCTGTTGAGCCAGGCCGGTCTTCTTCCCCGCCAGCTCGTCTTTGGGCACGTGGGAACAGACCGTTCCTGCGCCATTAAGACTTCCCTCTTGAAGAGCGCCCAGCCTTCCTGGACCCCTCTGCCCTTCAGAACCGCCTCCCAAGGGACTCCACCAACCAATGTCCTGAGCAGCTCAAAGTCAGCCCTCCGAAAGTCCAATACAGCGGTTTTACTGGTCCCCTTCCTGGCCTCGCCAAGAATAGTGAACTCCACCATTGCGTGGTCACTCTGCCCTAGACAGCTCCCGACGATCACGTCCTCCACCAGTCCTTCTCTGTTCGCGAAGAGAAGGTCTAGCGGGGCACCTCCCCTGGTAGGCTCACTAACCAGCTGCGTCAGGAAGCTATCTTCCACGCTCTCCAGAAACCTCCTCTGCCAATCGATTTCCAATTTCAAAATCGGCGTTCCCCTTTTGGTGTCCCCGACAATGCATGATAGCTACCTTTTCTGGTTGTTTTATAGCCCCTAACAATTTTAAAATTTCTTCAGCATGTTTTATCTGTTTTCCCTGAGCAGTCAGCAATCCACGTTCTTTCCAAATCGCTCCATGAGCATGTACCACGCTGAATGCATATTT